>NC_134807.1:117500-222500 GCF_046742065.1 Oratosquilla oratoria
TGTAGTGAAAACATGTCCATTAAGGTGCTTAGGTCAGTGGGCTTTTGGGATTATGATTTCGACATTGGAATGTTCCCCTCGAGAGGAGGAGGAAGGATTGGATGGGCCGCGTATCAAGTCTGTCTCAGTCGGATGTAGGAAGGAGTAAGACATATGTACACGTGGATAAACCTTTGGTCCAGACAGATATAAAAATATAAATATGAAATAAGGAAAATAGAAATAAGTGAATGAATAAATTAATAAATAAATAGATATATAAATAAATCAATAAATGAAAATAAGAAATAAAACAAGAAATTAAATCAGAGATAAATAAGTGAATAAGTAATTAGATAAACAAATATGATAAAAAGTAGGTAAATAAACGAATAAATGAAAATGAAAACTTAAGGCTTACTGCAACCAGCTTAGGTATATTTGTTTTTACCTTAAACTGTCGAACTACATAACACACGAACATCTCTTTAGGAAATCTAATTCGTTCAATGGTTACAGTGAACAAAAAATACAGTAGGCAAAAAAAGTGATAAATCTGTGTACTAATAAATAATAATCTCCAGACTGCTTGCTTTTAGTACGATTCCTAACAAACTCTTAGGGTCTGAAGAAGGGGACATCTGAGGAGGTCCTGTGGACCAGCTGGGTCACACAGGTGGTTTATCGCCATTACCGTCTAAAAGAATACGTGTTTCTAATTATTTCGATGACTAATAAAACTCCAATTGTGTAAAAGTTCTCTTTGATTTATACCTTCAATAACAGTAGAATAAGCCCCAAAGGGCCGAGCCCCCGCAAAGCGGGGTCGGACGAAGCCCGTGGCTCAAAAAAAAAAAAAAAGAGGGAGAGAGAGAGAGATAGAGAGAGGAAAGTTGAATCGATGGACAGAGAGTGACAAGCACAAGGACAATCCATGACAAAACCTACGTAGGAGACAAGGACAAATATACAGGGTGACCCATCACTTCCTCTCCCATCGTAACAAGTTAAAACAACATTTTACAAATTCTTTCTTATTATTCATAAAATGAATACATACAAATTGAGAAGCATCATCTTGATAGAATTAGAAATATTTCTGAACCGTACTTCATTTCCATTTATTCATGCAAGGCCGAATGTTTTTACCCACCCCGTACAATGGGGAAAGGTACGAGTGTCATGCAAGGATATGCAACTGACACGTGCAAGACATAAAACAGACGAAGGTTGGAGCAAAACAAACGCCTGTAGCTGCCAGAGAGATGATAATGTGTGACGTACGACACACAAAAATGGGAGCGTCCGTGACAATGACTTGAGGTTAAGAGCTGAGACCAATTATACATTTGTTCACCCTAAGGAAGGGTAGCCTGCCGGCCCGTGCGATTACAAAACAAAGGAGGAAGAAAGCGAGGAGCATACACCAGGAGGCGCTGAGTAGCGGAAAGGCGTGCGAAAATCGAACCCACAACTAATCGAGTGCGAAACCAACACGCTTTCGACTGCGCTACCTGACCTAACTTAACCTACAAAATAGAAGAAGTAAAAAAAGAAAGAAAAAAATGACAAGTCATTCGTCGTGGTAGAAGCTTCGAGCGATTTATTAAGACATTTGTATGGTAGGAATATCCTGTAATTAGTGAGTTAATGCCAATCTTATCTTACTTTTTACTGTTGCATTGCACCAACACAATTTATCTTGACTGCAGACAGATTTCATTTAGGTGAAGAAATTTCATGATCTCAAAGGACTTGGTCACATGTATGCAGTCACAAAAGAGAAAAAAGAAGAGACAAAGACTCAACGTATATCAGAACACATAATTAGAAGCGGTTGTAATTTCTAATAGAAGAAGAAGAATGGGACGCTTATTAAGGGTAGAAAAATGCAACGAAGACACAAGGAAGCCTTAATGCGGACACAAGGAAGACACAACCACGAGGTCACGCCCACTAAGCAGAAAACAATGCCTGAAGTTTCAGTGACTGGCAACGTTTCGCACCAAGTCTCATTGACTGGTTACAGTAGGTCCTTCAGCTCTTAAAAACACAAGAATAGAGAAGACTACAAGAGACCATAAGGTCTACACTAGGCAGTTCCATGTCACTTACCACCTTTCATCCCTATCTATAAAGTTATTTAATCTTCTCTTAAAACAAACAATTGTTTCAGCGCTCACTACTAGATGGTTACTAAGTCCATTCCATTGGTGGACCACCCTGTTGGTAAACCAGTTCTTGTCTACTTCTTTCTTTCTCTCCCATAGATCTCTACATGATGAAACGTTGAACAGTGTTGTATAAGTGTGAGGATGTTTTTATGTCGCCAGATAAAAGGGAAGACAGAGTCGTTACCAACGGCCTGTTCTCCGTGAGAAGCGGTAGGAAACATTGAAAATTAATGGAGATGTTTTGATAATGGTTCGGTGAGCGAGTGCCAGTCCCTCGAGGATGCACTTCTTGGTATTAATGAATTTGAACACGGGATCAACACGGCAAGGTAACGACTCCTCGCCCTTCACACATATCAAGAACGGGCGGGACGGACACGACCAACAAGATTATGTAAAGCTTGCCAATTGTCTGACATCTGAACCAGAGGTATAAAAAGTGATTATGACAATGAAATATTTATTCAAAAATGAATAAATCATACAATAACAAGAGAAACCTTTTGCAGACACAACAAAAACAACAGCAGTCACAGCGCAGAATCTGAGAAAGGGAGACGTAACAGATGCGAAGCAAAGATAATATTTCGAAAAATGCGGAAAGTGGCGACCTCGACTCTCGCAAAGCTGGCAGCAGACAGTCTCCACAGACATTGATGAAGACTGACTCAGGAAAAACAATTATTTCTCTTGATGCCCAACAGTGGCTTGAAAATGACCCTCGTTATCTTACTCTTTCTTTCTTTCTTTACGGCGCGGCGCTCCACAAGGCATGGGCATACTGGCTAGTAAACGCTAGGATGAAATTTATCATTCACGTGAGCTTAGTAACCATGTAGTGGTCGTTGAAACAACTGGTTGTTTTAAGAAATGATTAGATAATTTTATGGATAGGGATGATAGGTGATCATGGACATGGATCTACCTAATGCAGGTCTTATGGTCTCTTGCAGTCTTCCCTATTCTTATGATCTTAAGAAAAGGCGCTGAGAAAAGACAGACGAGAACAAATTACAACAATGATCAAACAGCGTCTCATAAGTAAAACCTGTGACAGAAGAACTATGAACTTTTTTTTTATCTGGCGGAGACACTCTTTCCCTGCAGATGTTGAATAGTTATCATCATCAATCGTCGTATGTTAGGAAGAATACAAACACAGAGTTATACCACTGTATCAAACACTATTATCTACAACAGCTGTGCAACACCCAAAAACACGGATGAGAAGCAAATAACTGAAACTAGATTCAGAGAAAGAGACAGGACCAAAAGAAAAAAAAGAGAAATTAAAAGAAAAGGAAACAGCAACTAGGAGACAAAACAAAATTTAGACAACGAAAATTTCACAATGAATATGCAACAAAACATATCAAAAACAGATGTGGAAAATACATCATTGAAATAGAAAGAAGAAGGGCATTAGCTTCTGATCTAGAATATTTAGATATACGATGCACCCAAGACCTTCTACCCCTCAATCCTTCCCCCTCTCCAACCCAGGCGGCCTTTCAAGTCTGTTTACAGAACGTTCCATGTAAACATGGGTAGCTGTGAGCAACTGCATTTATCCGTTGCGTTTTACAATGTTTTTACAGAGGAAGAGCATACCGACAGGAGACCTTATGGTCCATAGCTAGGTCAGGTGCTAAGAATAGATAGTTAGAAAAAGTAATAGTAATAAATAAGCGAACCAAACAGTTGGGAGGCATTACAACATATTGCTTAGGCGTTTATCAAAATAAATCTTAAAACTTCGACCCGTGCTACATTCCACTGCTTCTAATACATGTGTTTCCCTCCAGATATTATGCATTGCACACGTATGGCCAACTTTCCACCATATCCTAAAACTAATCTCGAAAAAATACATATCAAAGCACAACTGCCCACCTGTCCAAATCAAGACGGATTCAAAGAAGGCTGCTCAACCAGCACTGTTTACAAGCGTCAATCGACAAGTACTAAAGAGATTGATAAAGAAAACACCACCAGAAAAAATAGTTGTAATGGAAAAAAGACATAAAGCATCTGATACAGTTTCTAGACATATTCAAAAAGACCACAGAGACTAACACCCACAACAAGAAATGATTAACATCAAAGATAGCAGGAAATGTAGTGTTGATTCATCGAGATGGAAGCCTCAATGCCCAAGTCACATGTCTCCTGAACCACGATACAAGCCATGATAAATATCCCTTAAAAGTGCTCAGAGGCAATAGCCCCCTTTTATACACTGCTATCGTTTCATTCTCCTATAGACTTTTCTCCCTCCCACAAAACCGATCCCATGCGAGCGAGTGGTCTGCCCTACAAGTCCATAGTCCATAGTGTCCCAGAACATTGAACTGCTATCAGGAACCAAGGAGTCCCTTAAGGAGCAATGCTATCACCTGCACTATTTGACCCCTCCATGTGTGACCTCCTCACCTCCCAACTCCAAAACCAAAGCATAAATTCAAAACTCTCTCTCCCATGCAGGTAACTTGAAGGTAGCGGCCACGTTGAGAATAGAAGAAACCGAATTCCTGAGCTCCTCTATAGTACGGAAATGAAGGACAACCCTATTGCAGTACTTACAAGTGCTGTGCTCAGGTAGAAGTTAGTTAAGTGATTACTACCATGGCCAAGAGCCCATGGGTCCGGTTTCGGTGTTCAGGGCACTAGCCTAGTTAAGAGTAACACAAAACTAACATTCTGATCCTCCTAAAATGCTAAAGCTACCCTTACGGCGCCAAAAATGTCACATTAGCATTTTAAGAGGGCGATAATGTTAGCTCGCGACAGGCTGAAATCGACAAACACTCACATGGCCCTAATTAGACACAAAGGATCTTGCCCATAACCAACAAGTTTTAACCCAGTTCGACCAAAACACAACCTTCGCAAGTAGTTTTTATCTGTTACGACCCTAAAATGGTCCCATTAGCATTTTCGGGGACTGGGAAAGCTAGTTAGAGCACACCTCAACTAGCCCAGTGCCCTTAAGCCTTTCATCGAACTCATGAACGATCAAAACCGGGCCTGTTCAACGAAAGCACAAGCCTTGCAAATGTCATGGCCCATGACGCTCCCGATTTGGTCACATTAGTATTCTCAGTGGACCAGAAAGGTAGATCATACCCATCTCATCTAAGATGCCCTCCAGGATTTGATAGCACACAGTGGATCAAACCTTGGCTAACTTCTACCACGACACAACCCTTACTAGTACCTCTATAGTATATATTTTTTAATCAAAATACCATACGGCCGTTGCCCCCTGGCGACTGAAAATTGACGAATTTCAATCCAAACAATCTTTGCAGGCACTGTGATTTTTTTTTTTTTTTTCATTACGTACCCGAAATGGTCACATGTGTATCCATACAGAGAGACAGAAAACGTCGGGAGTCACCCAAACCCGATTAGTGATAGGAAAAAAGAAATCCAGGAAGATTCCAAAAGTCAAAATTTCTTGAAGAACAGCACGAGGGACACCACCTCTCCCTCCGACTCCCACACCCGAAGCCCCCCACGGGCGTCCCCAGCGTCGCCGCCGCGCCCCTCGTCAAGGGCAGCAACTGACGGAGTCGCCGCCGCCGTCCTCGCAGCGCCGCGCCGCGCCGCGCCGTCACCGCCGCCGCCACTCTGCCGCCACTTCTGAGAACTCTGCGTTATTTTCCTGGGCCCCGGGGGCAAAAATATCCCACGGGGGACACCGTTTTAGCCAGGTGGCCGGGTGCCAACCCAACCGGTCTTACTGTCAAGAGGAGGAGGAGGAGGAAGAAGAGGAGGAGAAGCAGAAAAATGAGGAGGTAGAGGAGGAGGAGGAGAAATGGGAGGAGCAGAAAAATGAGAAGAAGAAGGAGGAGAAAGAAGAGGAGAGGAAGTACAGAAATGAGGAGGAGGAGGAAGAAGAATCAGGAAAAAAGAGGAGAATGAGCAGGAGGCGAAGGACAAATGAGGAATAGGAATAGGAAGAGGAGGAGAAGGAAGAGAACTGGGGGATGGGGGTGCAAGGAAGAGATCCTTCCACCAGGCAATAGTTTTTCAACACTTCTCCCCCCTCCCCCCCCCCGTCTCTACCTCGACCTCCACCCACGACCCCCACTAATCCTCTCCACGCGTTCATTTGTGCACATTTGCATATTTGCAGCAAAGAAACAAACACAGGGAGTTCTGCCGTCCCCCCAACCTCTCTATCCCTCCCTCCTTCCGCCCCCATACTGTTCTGGTGCCATCCCCCCCTCTCTCTCCCTACCTTCCTCTCTCTCTCTCTCTCTTTGGCTCTCCTTCTTGCTATTTCCGCCTCCGACAGGACATGACTACCTCAGGTTTTCCTGAAGGCTCTATCACACTGGGATATTTTTCCTCCAACCTCCAATCCATCGGCGGTACCGCCAACCTCCAACATTTTTTCCCGCCGTAGGAGCAGGTCACTATGGCAAACTGTTTTCTTTTCTCAACAATTTACATTGAATGTCATTTGATATTATGCTGGAGGAAATAGATTATTTTCCTCCAGCATAGCAGATTTCTTCCTAATGGCTGCGGGCTGCACATCTGCTCCAACAGTCGGGGGAAAATAGCCCAGTGTGATACCGCCGTTAGAATTGAGTCTTTACACTTTACTGTGTACCTCTTGGATTCGCTATGGATTTCGTCTTTCATAACATTCAATGCCACTCGTTTGTGCTCAAAGTCTTATTGAACCTGAGCCTGAGAACCTACGAGTGGAGGATTTTCTTAAAAGAAAATATAATCAAACAAAAACATGAAGCCCAGCTACCCCAGATATACAAATGAACCCTTAATGTTAGGAGAGAAATCTCTTCAATTTAATAAAAACACAACGTTTTACAATCAATCATTGTATATCAGAGTAAGACAGATATAAGAGCACCAATCAGATCGTTAAGAAGAAGAGTTTCATTTCGTAGGTTGAAGTCCCGACACTCCCCTCCCCCTCCTCCCAACCACCACCACCAGCAGCAGCAGCAGCCTGACGTTTGGACGTCGGCAGAGGAGTAGATATCAAGGTCATCGCCGGGGAGAGGAACCCTCGGTGGGTATGTCACAACTATAAATAAATAAATCAACACAAACAAACAAGTACACAAACCAATAAACAGATGAATAGATAAATAAATAAATGATTAATAAATAAGCAAACACACAAACAACTGAACAAACAGATGAATAAATAAACGAATAAATGAATAAGTGAATACACAAATAAACACAGAAAACAAATGAATGAGTGAATAAACAAATGAATAGATAAATGAACACAAATAGATTATTAAATAAAAGAATAAATTAGTCAATAAATAAACAAATAAATACATGAAAATATAAGTAAATCAGATTAAATGAATAAATGAATGAATGAATAATAAACATAATTATACATAAGTAGATAAATACAAAATTGATATATGAATAAATACACAGCAAATTGATGAATACTGTACATGAATAGATTTATACCCCACTCTTTGTATTGTACCCCAAGATTAGATTATAGTTTATAAATATCACTACAAATAAATATTTTTTTCTTTTGCTCATTCATTCACATGTTTCCTGATTCAGAATATAAATGTCATCACCCATCTATATCATAACTATATCAGGAATTTAGAACTGCATAAGACATGAGAACTACACATTCTTTGAAGTGATCAACGATGTGACGTCATCCAACTAAAATCAGAGATAAAAAGTAATTCATCTATGGAAACTTGATTATCCATTAATATAATTTCTTTGACTTTGCAATAAATCACATAAGTACATTTTTTGCCAGATGTAGATTAAAAATTGTCTACTTGATGAAAGCGAGAATATGGCATTGTCGAAAGTGTTTCTAAATTTACATAAAATATCTGAAAAGCGGCGAATTTATACACTGAAAAAATGAGAGAAAAATATACGGGAAAAATTAAATTACCTGTCTAGCAGCCTTAGCAATTACATCTATACTTAGTATTGTCAACTTTTGTGTTCTTTGAATTAAGTTGATATTAGTTTAAAAGTGCGACATGCACTACAGAAGCATTTTCTCTATTTGTATTTTTGTATAATTTTGTTTTCTTATTCTTCCTAAGGGACCTCGGTGGAAATAAGCTTACATACTTTTTGTTATCCTTGGCAATTGTAATTGTTATTCCGACCTATGTATTCTTTTCTTTATCTGCACTTCGTGTATATTGATTCAATGCCAAATAAAATTACTTACTATAAGCCCCTTAGTTTTATTCTATTTTTATAGTTATCCCTATTATACTATCATATTCTTACCCATGACTCAGTCTATATTTCATATAGTTGTTACTCAAGACATTTGTTCATAACATAATTTGTACTGGGTATTGGTTTGAATTGCTTGTAAAATGACTGTATACAAAATATAGATAATAAATCTAAAAATAATTTTTAGCTACTACAAGAATGACAGTTTTCTTCTACAAGAAACCACAACTCAAAGAAAACTTACATTTAAGGATGACTATAGTATGAAAAATACCCACTATTATTTTTTTGGTCATGCACTGGATTTGTGACTGACAACAAATATCCTACCTATAAGAGTTCCACATATAGCCCGATATATGTGTATTACTATATTAATACTTATTTGAATTCAGCTTTATGCAATAGAAGCAAGATTTTTGTCGATGTTTTGATTTCTGTCAAGTGTTCTACATTAAGTGTTTTGCGTTACAATAATCGCTGTTAAAAGGCAATTTTTTTTATCAAGATACTATCTATTTATTAGTTTCAATTACTTACAAGTCACATAAAATTATTCACTGCTTTGCTACATAATGTTTTGACACATCAGAAGTTCTTAAATATTATTTTATTTATTGCTATACAACCACACGTCGTCTGATAAATAAAAATTGATGATAATATATCAATTGGTACTCGAGGGGTCAATGACGTCACAATTCCCAGGGCTGCCAACTAAAGCGTCAGGCGCGTCGTCCGATTGTATTTGATGTCTAATTACTTATGACACCCTCACAGCAACCACAAATTGAAATGAATACCACATTAAACCAGATACCACATTAGAATAATTTCGAAAACAAAATTAACACTTTTACGTATGTAGTCATTAATAATTAGCGTGAACATCAGCACGTACAGAAACTGTCGATCACGACCCCAACGATGATTCAAGGCCGTGGTGAATCATATACACAATGGGTATGCACGTAAATAATTGCAGTATTGTCTTTTTACTTGTGACAGAATGCGTAAATGTAGCAAAAAATATAACAAAAAATAGTTGGCGATAACGGCTTTGCGACTGCCATATTGATACCTCTGGCTTCATCACTGGTAAAGTTCACGAATAAATTGGCAGACATGTAAATTTTGTGACGTCATCAACCGAGTAGCTAATTTTTATTTCACATCTAATTTCTGCACTTCCGCCATCTTGGATCCTGATTTCTGACATCAAAAATGGCTAATTCGTCTCAATGTGATACCCTTAAGACTGAATATCAGTAGCCAATATCAATAGTCACTCTCCTCTTTCGCCAACAATAGAAAAATCTTCATTAAAGATGTCGGACGTGCAAAAATTTGATGTGACATGACATGACCTGAATTTCGAAATAATTATGCTTGACCACCTACCACATTCCATAGATTTTCCACAGGAATTTTGCACTAAAGCTGCATTAGGTTTTACTTTGGAAAATATTAATCAATATTTCAATTACTACCGAGATTGAAAACCCACAAACATTAATTGTAAATTGAGATGTGGTCATACGCCATACCCACCTGTAACCGCCAAAAAAATTAATATTGAATGTTTTCATTTGTACTTACATTATCGATGGGTGAGTTGCTCCATGTTGACAATTCACTACACTACACATTTAATCCACATTTCACAAATTAGTCACAAACCACATCAAAAACAATTACCATAACAACGAAACTGTTCACTAGACGGGCCCGCGCTGGACCCGCCAACACTCCATTGGTACAGATTTTGTCGTCATAAATTCGAATCTCGACTGTGACGTCACCGTTGTTGTCGATGGAAAATGCAGAACAGGATTGGCTAAGACAGACGACACGTTTGTGATTGATGTGACCAATCATATTGCTCATTACCTGTTGCATTTGAAAGAATGTATGATCTGCCAATTTATTTCTGTAATAAGAAGTTATTATAACGAGTAAAATTATTATCCATATTCTTGTGATATATGAGGAAAACACCACTATAGAATTGTATATTATTACATTCTCGTATGACCGATGCAATTTCGAGTGTGACACTTCAAATAATTCTCTCCTTCAACATGGCACATCTTTATTTATTATTTGTTTATTCTTTTATTCATTTAGCTATTTATTTATTTACTTATTTATTCATTTGTCTATTTATCTGTTGTATTCTATTTTCAATTGAGAGTAATAACTTGAGGCAAATGTTGGGCTGGACTCGTGCCCTTCAAATGCATAAAAGGTCGATCCTGTGCTGAATTTATTGAACAGTGTCTTTCGATTTCGAAAGAGTTGAGAACGACTGAAAAGATAATAAAATTATAAGTCAGGAAATTGATAGGTAGTGAATACACGCATATAGATAGATTGATTTTGTATGAATAAAAATAGTAAGTATATGAATATACACATAATACATGAATAAGTACATAAGTAAATATATAAATCAATTAATTAATTGGAAAACAGATAAACAGATAATGAATAGATTAATAAATGAATAAGCAGGTATATAGATAAACAAATTAATAAAAACAAACAAAAATAAGTAAACAAACAAAACTGATAAAAACAAAAGATGTGTATACACAGAATAATACTGCCTGCATTGTATTACCACACCCAAAAGGGTTATTCCTACCCCCCTCCCCCATTCCCCCCATTCGACCACTTGTCAGACTTCGAGGGGGGGGGGAATTGTAGTCTGTAAACGTTTTCACACTGTAGCCTGAGAGGTGATGATCTCATAACAGTAGACTACGTGTAATAATAAATAAAATCTTAACTTTGGTTATTATTTCATAAAAAAAAACATAATAATGGGCAGTCCCATGCTCCTTGCCACCTGTCAATCCCCACACACATAGTCATCTATCCTTCTCTTAAAAGAACAATAATTTGTTTCAGCGCTAACGACGACTACATCAAGGTTACTAAGTCTATTCCATTCCATAACCTCTCTGTTGGTAAAGTAGTTCTTGCCTATTTCCTTCTTAAACTTAAAATTGTCCAATTTGGAAACTTCATACTAAATTGGAGACTATTTGGAAAAGTAAAATTATTAAAGAGGCTGAGAATAGACTAACTTTTGAAAGGAAACAAGTTGTTTCTTTGACAAATAAAAACAGTAACATTATCAAATGCAGAATACTACAAATTGTAGAAGATTTTTTACTGATAAATTTATTTGTCAAATACCACAATTCAGACGGTAGAAATAAAGTAATGGTTGCTCTAGAAAGTGTGTATTCACCTTGGTCTTTGGATCACGTGTTGGACTCGTGATCGACAGCTATTTCCCTCCCGGAAGAGAGCTCAGAGCTCGTATGACCGATCTATGGGTAATGCTATGACCTTACACACACACACACACACAACTCCCCGCCCACGAGAGTCGGAGTAACAACCCGAAGCGCAGCGATACCGAAATAATTTCGGCCCTGGGCAGGATTCGAACCAGATACTGACACACCTCCGTACTGACAGTCCAGTGCTCTATCAACCGCGCCATACACAGAGAGAGAGAGAGAGAGAGAGAGAGAGAGTGTGCGAGAGAGAGAGAGAGAGAGAGAGAGAGAGAGAGAGAGAGAGAGAGAGAGAGTGTGTGTGTGTGTGTGTGTGTGTGTGTGTGTGTGTGTGTGTGTGTGTGTGTGTGTGTGTGTGTGTGTGTGTGTGAGTGTGTGTGTGTGTGTGAATGTGCGTGCGTGCGTGCGCGCCCGTGCATGCATGTATATGTGCATACGTGCATGTTTGCATCCGTTTGACTACATATTAGAACTACGTAAATATTTTGTTGAGATTAAGCACATTTCCATACGCGGTTATTGTGCAAAAGAAGTCCATTTCTTTGTCAACAAGATCGTACTGATGTGACAGCAGGGGTCAAATATCAATGACTGCAATTGGGCCCGCGACTGTACAATGTTGATTGGTATAGCCTATGTCCCTATTTGGGCTGGACTTGTGCCATTCAAATGTACTGTATAGAAGACGTACAATTATATACATTAATGTAGTGAACAATCATACACAACTGTCTTATCTCTATGAGTATGAATTTGTTTGATCATATCCTCATAACTGTCGATTACTCTCATCCACTCTGATTTGAGTCAACGATATCGATTTGGTTATGACGTCATTGGGCGTCTGTTAGAAACTACAATGAACCGATTTGTTTTGTTTTTGCATTTGTAAAACGACCCCATTCAGCTGAGGGTAGAGTTTTCTTTTGAAATGATAAAGTACCACTATTACTTGTATCTATTTTAATTGCATTAAAATCCACAATGGCAGAACAAATCCGTTAATCAATCTATAAATCGATTCATAGAAAATGTCGTCGGTATCTGAATTTACATTTAGGATAAACAGAGATAATGGCAGAAAGCTAGATGATATCTTTGGCCAGCAGTCGTTATAGCAACTGGACGCGAACAAAAACAAACTCGAATCGATGTCGATAGACTAACAATGGCGGGCCAGACGCCCCGCTATCTTCAGTGATCAATCACTCAATAACACGTGAAATCGGAACCTGTCAAACTTTGTTTTTCTTTTTTCTTCTTCTTCTTCTTTCTTTACTTTGTCATTGCGTTTGCAAAGTCCAGATAATTTAGTTTTACTCTATTTTTTTCTTCTAATTCATCACGACGTTATTCATGTCTTGGCAATTTCTTCTTTGAATTGTCTGTGTAAGCTTCCCAATTCTTTGTTTAAATACTTGACGCTCTTTATGATTGTTTATTCCATCGTCTATCATAAGTGAATTTATCTGCATGTTTGGGATGTTATTTTCACTGTCACTGCCATATTGACAGTGACAGTTGTACCCAGGAATACAAAATGCTCCTGTCCTTAGAGTCGAATCGGTTATCCTTTATACATAAGAAAAGAACCCCTAGTCCAATCGCAACGCCTTGGCGATGATAATGTCGACATTTTGTTAACACATTCCAAAACCATCGTCAAACATTTGTAGATGATCAAGTCTTGAAATGCCTTGTCCTAGTGCAAACATTGTAAGCACCTTGTTGTTTGGCTAAATATTGGATCGATACCTCCTGAAGCTCCAAAGCCATTGTTGACATGGAAGAAAATGCCCATAGAAAAGGGTTCCCGCTTTATCTTGAGCACAAATTCCGAAACCTGTTGCTCGCGAGTGCCACTTGTTTGTTTGTTTACTATTTTTTCAACACCAACTGTTGGTATGCCTATCTGACCTCTCTCTCTCTCCTTCCCTTCCTCTCCCTTTTCCCTTTACCCATTCTCCTCCGTTCCCTTGACCTTCCCTCTCTCTCCCCCTTTCCTCTTCCCCCTCCGTCCCCCTCTTCCTCCCCATCGCTCTTCTGCATCCTTCCTTCCCCCTCTTCCTCCCCCTCCTCCACCCCTTCTCCTTCATCCTCCTCCGACCTCCTCCAGTTTATCCCATTATCCAATTGAAAACGAACGTTCAACTCTCACACCAATATACACTCACCTGAAGGTATGCGACGGCCATAAGGTTCATGGAATACGTGTGGAAGTTCAATAAAAAAGATAACAAGAATATAATGATATGAGGAAGGATACGGAAGTAATACAAAACAAGAAGAATTAGATATATATGTATATATATATATATGTATATATACATATATATATATAGATATACATATATATATATATTATATATACATATATATATATATATACATATATATATATATATATATATATATATATATATATATGTATGTATGTATGTATATATATCGGAATTACAAAAGTAATCCAAAGGGAATATGAATAGTGTAGAAAGAATGTGCATGAGGAATACAGAAATAATGTAAAACTGAATATATATATACATATATACATATATACACATACACACACACACACACACACACACATATATATATATACATATATATATATATATATATATATGTATATATATACATATATATACATATATATATATATATACCTATATATATATACACTGAAGCATACTCCAACGGGCGGATTTGGGAAGGAGGTCAGTTGGCACAATAGTCGAGACACCAAAACTTCCCTCGCCCAAGGTCAAGGTCACCGTCTTGACCCGCACGACAGCGGCTCGAGATGGTCGGCAAGGATAGAAGCGCTGGTAAACTACAGCTCACAACAACAACAACAACTGTCTTGCCCGGAGCGTCGGATTATGATTTTGTTTTAACTTGATCATGTGAAAGGAATACACGCTCCTCCTTGTCCCTTTTTATCTAAGCCAATCAACCCTTGGCTCCTCGTCCTTCCCCTTTACCTTTCCCCTCCTGTAATTACTCTCTCTATCCTAATCTTCAATTCCTCCCTCCGTCCCTCCCTCCTTCCTTCCCTTCGCCTCTTCCTTTCCTTTTTCCTTTCTTTCCGTGGTCACTTCAAGTCTATTTTCCCGTCTATTTCCCCGTCACCACCTCCCGTCCTTTCCTGTCTCTCTGGGTCTTCCTTTCAGTCAGTCTGTCTGTCTGTCTGGCTGCCTATGTCTGTCTGTCTACTTGTCTGTGTGTCTGTGACTTTTTGTCTGTTTGTCCGTCTGTCAATTTGTCTGTCTGTCTGTCCTTCTTCTCTCCTTCCTCCTCCATTTTCTGTACTCCCTTTCTCTTCCTCCTCTTCCCAATAACCCCAATTTCTTCTTCCTCTTGTACTTCTTCTCACCTTACTCCTCCAGCTCCTGTACCCTCTTATCCTCTTCCACCTCCCCTTCCTCCACCTCTTCCTCCACCTACTCCTTCTCCTCCACCTACTCCTCCTCCTCCACTTCCTCCTTCTCCTCCACCTCCTCCACTTCCTCCTTCTCCTCCACCTCCTCATTCTCCTCCACCCCCTCCTCCTCCCGTTCTACATCTTCTTCTCCCTTTCCTCCTCCAGCTCCTGTACTCCCTTTTCCCTCCTCCTTCTTTTCCTTCCTCCCTTCTTCCTGTTCCTCCTCCTAATCTTCCCCCTCCTCCTTCTTCCTCTTCTTCTTCTTCCCTTCCTCCTCCGCCTCCAGCTACCGACGTGCCTCTGCTCACATCCTCGTCAATGCATGGCCTCCCCCCACCCCCCTTCAGGAGCGTCCCGGCGCTGTCCGCAGAGTGTATAGGCCCACATCTCGGCGGCGCCGCGGCCGCCACCGCTGCTGGGGGGCTTCTGGCGTAGGTCTTCACCACTTTTTGCCCCCCAACCCCCCCACACCCCACAAGGCCGTAGCCCTGCTTAGATATCCTGCGGCAAGCAGTGTGTGTGTGTGTGTGTGTGTGTGTGTGTGTGTGTGTGTGTGTGTGTGTGTGTGTGTGTGTGTGTGTGTGTGTGTGTGTGTGTGTGTGTGTGTGCGCGCGCGCGCATGTAGGTGTGTGGGTGCATGTGGGCATAGATGGGTGTGGGTACGTGTGTATGTGTTTACACGCGTGTATGTATGTATGTATGTATGTATGTATGTATGTATGTATGTATGTATGAATATATATATATATATATATGTATATATATATATATATATAATTTATATGTGTATATATATGTATATATACGCGTGTCTGTGTGTGCTGCACGCACGCGTGTAGATACCGCTACGTAATAGTCATAGACAAAGACCATTTCGACAGAAAAATAGCTATATGTAACTGGAGAGACAAAAGTAGCCGGAAACGCAGGTGTGCTGATCTTTGAGACGACGACGACAACTGTGCAGGTGTTCCCAACACGGAGGAAGAAGAATAACTCTTTCCCCAGGCTTCTATTATCCACACTCAATAAAATATTTCCATCTATACATCCCATATACGAGGACACGAGTGCCCTCTTCTCCCCCCCTCCCCCTCCCTATCCTCCCCCCTCCCTCCTCCGGCCACGAATTGATCCCCTGGTAACCAAAAACCCACCCGAGAATCGAACTCAGATCGACACAAAATGGTTGGATGGGGCGACAACATAAGAACCTAAAGCCTCGATTGATACGGGGAGGGGGGTTAGTTTAGTAGCCGCTGATGCTAACTGCAAGTCAACTTCCCCGGCAATTAAGTGTTGACACTAGGAGAGTTTGGAGACAAGTTGACTAACTTTCCGTTGCCCTTGGACAAGTACAGATGTAGTTTACAAGTCGCTTTCAGCACTAGCGGCTACCAAGTTAGCCCCGTGTCAACGAGGTTTAAGAATGAAGGAGACTGCAAGAGGCCATAAAGCCTGCACTAGGCAGTTCCATGTCCAATATCACCTATCATGCCCATCCAGGATGAGGTGGATGGGTGATAGGACCGCGACGCAAGGGAGGGGGACGACAACCCCCTGACCCCCTTACCGCCCCCCCTCCCCAGGCCAAGCTGTGCATTGTGGTCTGGTGGTCCACGTTTGTCACAATGGTGGGCGCGCAGCTGTGGAGGAGGAGGGGTCGCCTCCCTACTCGTTCCGCCGACGCACCACAATTTGCGATGACACCCGAACTGTCCCATTAATTGCCACATTTTTATTAGCCGCAGTCAGACCATTTCCTTGAATCACTTTATCACATTAATGTATGTTGCTGTATGTTAAAAATGTATCTAAATACTGCCAGTAGATAACATCTACCTGACGTCTGGCAAGGTGATGAGCCAGACCAAATATTTTAATCACTTTATCTCAATAATGCGAGTTGTTGTATGTAAAAATGTATTAAATACTTAACATTGGAAATATATATTTTTGTAGATCCGATCTATCGTGGCTCACTTTCATTTCACTATAATTCTGAAACTGTTCCCCCGATGACGTCACAAATTCAAAGAACTTTGCACGACTCACAGTGGACACCTCTCCCACATCACCTTTCATCTCTCTCATGTACTTGTTACATAGTCTATTTTATCTATATATTCATCTATTTATCTATCTATTTATTTGTCTATTTTTTATTTATCTATGTACTTAATTATCTATTAATTTATCTAATTTATCCAGTCATTTGTGTTTTTTCTTATTCATGTCTATTTTTTTATCTATCTATTCAATCATTTATTCGTTATTTATTTATTCATTCATTTGTTTATTTATTCGCTTATTCGTTTATTCATTTATTTATTAATTTAGTCACTTATTTATCTATTGGATTATGAGTTCCTTTATTTATTCATTTATTGAATTGCTTATCTATTCATTTATTTATTTATCTATCTATTTATCTACTATTCATCTATCAATTTTGTAGGCCCTTGTAGACCTACATCTTTTCCTTAATTCTAAACTTAAAAACCTCTTTGTTTGCACTTGCTATACCAGGAAAACTAAATCAATAAATAAACAAAAAGAGTAAAAGAAAAATCCAACATTAATATTCTTCTTTTTTCATGAGAAGCACGAGAACAAACACGAAAACTCAAAAGTACAAGTGTGCGTGTGTGCGTGTGTGGTGTAAGTGCTTGTGTGCACATATGACCACGTATGTGCTCTCAAGTTGGTAAATGTGAAAAAAGTAACCCGTAGGTCAAAGACACACACACACACACACACACACACACACACACACACACACACACACACACACACACACACACATATACATATATATATATATATATATATATATATATATATATATATATATATATATGTACTAATAACCCGGTTACGTGTGTTCACTTATGCAAAGTAGACCACTTGGAAAAAAGAAATTAATGAAACAGAGCGCTTTCGTATATTACATCTTCAGTGCAAAAAGTACATAGTTAAACAGAAGTACATAGTTTATATATACATGAAGAAGGAACAAGGGCAGTTTACATGACGAGAGGACATTTACCCCCTGACCTACCGCTTTCCAGGGGATAAATGTCCTCTTATGTAAACTGTCCTTGTTCTTTTTTTCATGTATATATAAACTATGTATTTCTGTTTAACTATGTACTTTTTGCACTGAAGATATTATATACGAAAGTGCTCTGCTTCGTTATTTTCATTATTCCAAGTGGTCTACTTTGCATGCATATATGTATGTGTGTATATATTTATATATTTATATTTATACATATATTCATATATTTATATTTATACATATATCTATACATATTATATATATGTGTATATATATATATATATATTATATATATATACATACATATGTACACACACACACACATATATACATATATATATATATATATATATATATATATATGTATATATATATATATGCATATATATATATATACATATATATTTATATATATATATACAGACATATATATATATATATATATATATATATATATATATATGTGTGTGTGTGTGTGTGTGTGTGTGTGTGTGTGTGTGTGTGTGTGTGTGTGTGTGTGTGTGTGTGTGTGTGTGTGTGTGTGTGTGTGTGTGTGTGTGTGTGTGTGTGTGTGTGTGTGTGTGTGTGTGTGTGTGTGTGTGTGTGTGTGTGTGTGTGTGTGTGTGTGTGTGTACATTTAATAGGGAGAGAGTGTGAGAGGGCGGTAGGTGGGAGCGTCGGTGGTAGTGATGGTGACGGAGGTACTGTGACAGCCACACTCACTCACTCACTCACTCACTCGACACAAGTGCTCGCGTTGGTGTCGGGGGTCGACACACGTGGCAGAGCCTCAGCCCGTGTCACCTGGATCGACAGTCCCAGATCGACAGACGAAGTGTGCGGAACAACGCCCAGCGATTCGCGCTTATCAAGAGGAGAACGGTAAGTGCCTCGGGTCAGCCGCAAGAGGTTCTTAGCCCATATATTTATGTTCTGCTGTTGACTCGCCTTCCGGAGATCATCATTTTCGCAATGATTTCATCACACCACCCCTAAGGCTGAGAACCTTTAGTCTATATGATGATAGTATGTTAACCCTTCTTTCTTATCTCATCCACGACAATCAAAACATTATTAATCCAAGACAGTGGATCCTTTCGGAAACATCATTTGTTCCCTTTTCGATCTTTCTGTTCTTTCTGCGAGTGCTACGAACGAATCATCTAGAAACTGTGTTTATATCCCAACAAATCAATCACCAATCGCCCACAGGAGTCATTAGTAAAGTACACGTTTACACTTGCCTAATATTCATTTGTTCATTCATTGTTTTCGTTTTATTCCATTGTACTTTTATTGGTCTACTTATTTGTTTTATTTTCATTTTCATTTTATTATAATTTTTTACCCACGACTTTGTCTACCACCTGGGTTCCCGTTTTTCTTGTCGCATCCCTGTACCATCTCCGAAGACCTCCTTTCCTCCACATATTTCTACTTTATTTCTCTTCTTTTTCCTAGTTTGTTTTCTTTTCAATTTTCCTTATATTTGACACACTTCTCAGATAACCTGTTTACATTATTTTTATTTAGCATTGCCTCAATTATGTTCTTCATTATTTTCATTTTTCCGAGTGTTCTCACATTGCTACCTCTGCATTCTCATGGCGGCCTTTTTTGCATGTCATTGTGTGTACTAGTTATTCTTCACCCACAATTGCCAAAATATCCAGCTGTTGTCCCTAAATATAGTTAACTTTCCCAAATTTTTCCTTCTCTTTTTCCCCAAAATTTCCGTCCCTCAGTCCCTGCAGCGCCTCCTCACGGTTTCCCATCGACGAAGCATCATTCACAGACTACGGAGTGCAAATTCTACTTCTTCCTACTACCTCGTATCTTAACACCTCTCTCTCTCTCTCTCTCTCTCTCTCTCTCTCTCTCTCTCTCTCTCTCTCTCTCTCTCTCTCTCTCTCTCTCTCTCTCTCTTCTTTCTTTCTGTTAATTCTTGAAACAATTTCATCGTCTCGCCCACCATAATTGGAGAGCCCCTGTGTGTGTTTGTGTGTGTGTGTGTGTGTGTGTGTGTGTGTGTGTGTGTGTGTGTGTGTGTGTGTGTGTGTGTGTGTGTGTGTGTGTGTGTGTGTGTGTGTGTGTGTGTGTGTGTGTGTGTGTGTGTGTGTGTGTGTGTGTGTGTGTGTGTGTGTGTGTGTGTGTGTGTGTACGAGTTAGCTTTTGATTACCCCGAGCGAAAATAGAAAATTAAATTAACGGGCAGTATCCTCCACTGACATCCTATCATTCACATCGACCTGAACAGCGATCAGTAAATTAGTTAAATCTTACTCATAATATTCAACCAGGAGGATCTGTCGAATGTCGACATTTTGTCATTTCTTAAAACCATGCAAGCTCAATTGTTACAAAGTTCTCTCATAGTGATCAAACGTTGTATATGTAAATCATAAATAATTTCTTTATCACAATGTATAAACACTGCCGGTACATAAGTATGATAACTGAATATGATAATCCACACGAGGTGCAATATTTAGTCCTGGAAGATACTTCGGGGCGTATACTTTAAAATACCCTTTCGCCTCTGAAGGAAAAGTGGTTATACAGGTATGTTGGGAAATGAAGTCAATCACGAGAAATGCGAGCGTAAAACAAAGGCAGAATGGCATGCGCGTAAAGAGAAGCGTCAATTTGAGCGAAAACGGTTCTGGAGCAGATCGTCAGTCTTTACGCCTTGACGTCAAATAACCATCTACCTCAACCTTACAATTTATTTTATCTCATTTCATTTCATTTTATTTTATTTTATTCTATTTTATTTTATTTTGTTTTGTTTTATTTATTTATTTATTCTTATTTATTTATTCTTATTCTTATTCATTTCTTATCTATCTATTCTTATCTATTTATTTATTTATTTGCATGAGGAGGAATGGGTGGGGGGGTGGGGGTGGGGTAGTATGTGTGAGTAAATTTTGACGCAGCCCGAAGGGATTTCTCCCCGTCCTCTCCTTATATGCAAGGGGGGACGGAGAGGGGGGGTCGCCGATTAAATGAAGCGGCCTTGCTGTGGATGTACTGTGTCTTGCGACACTGCTTCTGACCCAGGGCGGTGGGCAGGGTGCAGGGATGACCCGTCATCCAGGAGGTGCTCAGATAAGAGGGAGGGTGGGAGGGGTGTGGAGTGTATTTGGGGATGTAATGGGTGGGAGTGTTTTTGTGCCTTTCCCTTTTTGGCTACCTCCCTTGGAAGGGGGAAAAAGCCTTGGTATATGTATGTATGTATTTATTTATTTATTTATTTATTTATTTTTGCAACTGAGTCTCCAATCATGGGGTGGTGGGAATGTTAGTAGAAGTATCTACTGTGCTAGTATATGAACTGACAGTGCAGTAGATACAACAAGTTTTGGCGGCATTACCCTTGTACTGTACCTTGCATCAGAGCCCTTACATGCCTAAGTGCGAAAT
The DNA here is from genome assembly GCF_046742065.1 of Oratosquilla oratoria. Lineage (NCBI taxonomy): Eukaryota > Metazoa > Arthropoda > Malacostraca > Stomatopoda > Squillidae > Oratosquilla > Oratosquilla oratoria. Next base: position 139,116 of record NC_134807.1, read on the forward strand.
AATTAAACGGATTTTAAATTTTGTATTTAATGTCCCTATTGCAGAAAGGACAAGGACTTCATATTTTGTTTATTCCAGCGCAAATTTCGTTGATTATGGTAAAACGTTCAGGACTTCTTTGTCCTCTCTTTTTTATCATTATTTTGTCAGCCTTGTGAGTGGCAAGTCCAGGCTAGAACTGCCGCCCCCCGGGTATAAGCCCCCCCACCCCTCGTGAGGGCTCTGCCTTGCAGGCATAATGAGCTGACGTACAGAAACTACTGATAAGTTAATTACTCGAGTAGTTGCATCTTCCGCCATCTTGGCACGATGGACGTAATGATCCTTACGACACCTGGATAAAACCCTCCGTCGACAATCACCAAACATCAGCCAACGGGTGATCTGGCAAAAAAAAAAAAAAAAAAAAAATCAATCCCTTTTACCAGACCAAAAGCCACTCGCACAACCGAATCCAATCGTACATCGAAGGTCGTCTTGCCTAATTAAGAAAGATCAATAGACACAAGAAGAAAACGAGTGCTAAGAGCAGGAGGACATGATGCAAGTGGACTCGCCGCACGCGCGCGAGCGCGGATCAGCCGACTTCGCCCGGGCGGCCGTGAATCTGGCCGACACGCAAAGCGGCAAAGAAGGAGAATTCGGACAATGGAGAGTAATTACGGTGACGAAACTTGTCAAGAGGAGAGCTTTTAGGTCGTAACAAAATCAAATGCAGAAAAAATTAAAAATAGAGTGAAATAAAAACATAAAATATGAGTAAAATAAGATGAAACAGAATACAATACAATAAGACTAAATACTATAAAATAAAATAAAATTAGATTAAATTAAATAAAAACAAAATCAAACAAACTATAATAGAATAAAACACAACAAAAGAAAATGAAACAAAGAAAAAACAAGAAAAGATAAAAGTAAATCAAATTTAATTAGATAAAACTAAACAATACACCGCTGTACTAATATCTGCATCACGATGATCTAATTAATAAATTGGCGACACGGCCGGTGCTGGGCCATTCTGCTCGGATTAGAGTTCGTGGACTCGAGACGGAACGAGTCCTTCATCGACCGAGACCCCCTTCTTTCCAGATTCCATTACCCCCAGTAAAAAAAAAAGAAAGAAAAAAAATCGCTCAGACAGATGACCGGTAGGGTGGTGAGATGAACACAGAAATCAGTCTGAGTTTTCATTCCCCGACGTGTCGTCTGAGTAAGTCCCGTCAGAGACGAGAGGTAAGGGAGCTCAAACTCCCTAATCCCAGCACCCCCCTGCCACTCATATGTTCCTGTGTCTAAGATGCATCGTGCGTCTTGGTCCCAAAAATGTCTCTCCAAGGAGATCGTGGCAGGAGATAGATGAAGAGAAAATAAGGAGACGCAAAAGGAGGCCAGAGCTCCTAAGGACCACCGTCCCTTGCCATCACTCCCCTTCGCCACAGAACTCCAAGTGAATCTGAGAGGAAGTGGCAGGCTTGGTAGCAGGGTTGGTTAAGAAAAAGATAAAGAAAATAAGATGGAATAAAAACAGTCGTAAGAAATTTGGTGTTGGCCAGCCAGCGAGGTCGATGTGGTTCTTGGAAAAGCTGATGGGAAGCCAACTAAAGAAACCCTTGGAAGAAAAAAAGAAAAAAAGTCTTGCGTCTTTCAGATCCCCGTCCTCCCCCTCATCACAAAGAGCGATGGAAAGAACATGAAAATAAAAGAGACTGCAAGAGAACATAAGGCCTACGCTAGGCAGTTCCATGTCCATGACCACCTGTCATCCCCATCCATAACGTTTTCTAACCGTTTCTTAAAACAACCGACAGTTTCAGCCCTCACTACACCATGGTTACTAAAAGAGTACCATCTGGTTTGAGCATCAATTGCAATGAGCTGCACTCACAGTGATAAAGCACGTTAATAGAAACCTTTCAATATTAGCCAGAAGAAAATATATCATGTCACCGTTGCCCACGAGGGAAAGAACTCAGTGGCCATTCATCGGAGGAAGGGGAGGGATATGGGAGAATGGGGAGAGGGGAGGAGGGGAGGAGAGAGTGGAGTGAGGGGAGAGGGAAAGGGAGCAAGCAGGGGGCACACTGGGGAGGCCAGGTCGAAGGGGAGGGAGGGGGGGGGTTCGTGATGCTTCGAAGCCACAGAGGTGTCTCAGTGGGCTTCCAGTTCTTAAATCTCCTCACTGTGATCCCTGCATTACAACATACAGAAGAGCTACAGTTCATGTGTATTTGTGTTCTAAAATATATGTAGATATTAGAGTGTGTGTGTGTATATAGAGATATATATATATATATATATATATATATATATATATATATATATATATATATATATATATATATATATAGATATATATACAGTATATATATATATATGTAATTTTTTTTTTCTAATCTTTTATCTGACAAGGTTCAGTGGGCCAGAGAGGTTGGTGACGTGTCTGAATGGGGGTTATCACAAAATTAAAACAAATGAATAAACAAACAAACAAATACATAAATAAACAAGCAAATGAATATATAGATAAACGAATATAAAAAATCTATCAATCAATTAATAGACAAATGAATAAATAAATGGATATATATAAATAAACAAATTAATGTACAAATAAATAAATAAACAAGGAGTAAATAGATAAACAAATGTATGAATAAGTAAATAAAGTAATAAATAGATAAATAAATAAGTAAATAAATTAATATATAAATAAATTGCATAAATGAAATAAATATTTGATTAACTAATTAATGGATAAATAAATGAATAAATAAAATATTACATATACAAATAAATGAATGAATAAATAAATAAATGAATAGATAAATACATAGATGAACAACTGGATGAATAAATAAATAAATAAATAAATAATTGCATTAATTAATCAATTAATATAAAAATATATATGTATATATGCAAATTAATAAATCGATAGATCTATGAATTCATTAATAAACAAGTAAATAGATGAGTGAATCAATAAACAACTAGATGATTAAGCAGATAAATAAAGATAAGAAATAACCAAAAAACTAATTAATAAATAGGTAAATGAAAGGTTCCGTTAGTAGACTGACCACCGACAGATTGAAAAAGGAAAGAGTTGTGACTGCTTGCTCCATCCAAGACGCCATTAAAAAGAATAAAGGATATTACTGGCGCCAACATGAAGACCCATAGGACCCGCTAATTACCTATCTCTCTCTCTCTCTCTCCAGTTTGACACCCTTATCCTTCACGACCACCACCCTCATTAACCTGTCCTTCAAACAATCCTTCATCCATTCCAGAAATCCCCCCTTAGGTATATTTATACACTCTAATCTGTATATTCACTTATCAGAAACTTCCTCAACATCCAGATATACGCAGTCCACCCAGCCATTCCACTCTTGTAGCACATCAATCTCTCATAAGTAAAATATCAACAAGTTTGAAACACGTGAGTTTCCTATTCCTGATTTCAAATTGATGATCTCATAAGATTTTCTTCTCTCCCAGATTTTTTTTTTTACAATTCTCTCACACGGTGTAGCTATAATGCTGATCAAATACACCGATCTGAAATCTTGCAGTTACTCGTTACTGCCGCTCTTATATATTGGAACCGCGTTGGCTCTTTTCCAATCTCTTGTCACTCTCCCTTCTTCAAATTGTACAACTACCTTATGGATATTATCCACCAGTTGTTCTTTACATCTATCAGCCTTTGTATTTCTCATACTTCCACTTTCATGCCATTCGACTAGGATTTTTTGTTATTCCTACCTCTTCTATGTCGCTTTCCTTAATAGACTGATTATTCTGTTATTATGATCATTATTGTTATTGGTGTTGTTGTTGTTATCATTATCATTTTTATTATTATCATTATCATTATTATTATTATTATTATTATCATTATCATTATTATTATTATTATTATTATTATCATTATTATTACTATAATTTCAGTTTGCGTTTCTGCATCTTCATAGATTTCAATTCACTTTCATCTTAGTGGCTCCTTCACTGTTATACTTTATCGTGAACATATCTACAGAAAAAAATACTTTCGTTTATCTTTACATTGGTGTGCGTGTGTGTGTGTGTGTGTGCGTATGTGTGTGTATGTGTGCGTGCGTGTGATTGTGTGTGCGTGTGTGTATGTGTGTGTGTGTGTGTGTGTGTGTGTGTGTGTGTGTGTGTGTGCTTATGTGTGTGCTTATGTGTGTGCTTATGTGTGTGCTTGTGTGTGTGTGTGTGTGTGTGTGTGTGTGTGTGTGTGTGTGTGTGTGTGTGTGCGTATGTGTGTGTATGTGTGCGTGCGTGTGATTGTGTGTGCGTGTGTGTATGTGTGTGTGCGTGTGCCTATGTGTGTGCGTGTGTGTAGGTATGTGTGCGTGTGTGTGCCTATGTGTGTGCGTGTGTGTAGGTATGTGTGCGTGTGTGTGTGTGTGTGTGTGTGTGTGTGTGCGTGTGTGTATGTGTGTGTGCGTGTGCCTATGTGTCTGCGTGTGTGTGCTTATATGTGTGCGAATGTGTGAGTATGTGTGCGTGCGTGTGTTTATGTGTGTGCGTGTGTGTATATATGTGTGTGTGTGCTTATGTGTATGCGTGCGTGGGGGTATGTGTGCGTGTGTGTGTTTTGTGTGTGCGTGTGTGTGTATGTGTGGGGTGGGGGAAGCCAGCGCGAGCGTGCATATGTGTTTAGTTACCTCTGGAAGCTTTACCGAGACGAAAGTAATTGGTCACCTCCTGCCTCATGAATTTCATTAGCAAGAAACCTAATTTACTCGAACACCCGGGATGTGCAATTATCTTTTTAAATATTACGTGGTTAGGTTAACCTGTAACTTGAGCAGCCAGACCGAAGTTTACTCTTTCCCCACTTGTCCAAACCCAAGTCCCCCACCCCCACACCCCGTTACTCTGTCTTCTTTGATCCACCACATCTGTTTTCAAAATTATTGATGGTTTGGACACTTACTACATCCATCATCATCAATCGGGAGTATACGCCGGTGGGAGGGGCGTGTCGTTTCATTCACAAGCCGTGGTCAATCCTACATGGTTTCATCGATCAACCTCCCATTCCAAACAACTCCTGGCAGTTCGGCCGACTTGCCTCAGACATGAATTCTGTGGCCGTGTTCCCTTCGACCTCTCCGTCGAGAGCTCTCTCTGTCTCTGTTGCGGAGGAGAGAGAGACAGGAACCCTGTGAGGAGGAGCAGGATCGAGAACGGGGAAACGTGAGGCCACGCATGTGATCCCCATAGAGCAGGGATTGACGATTACGGGCCACATATTTCCCGACTTTCAGCGGCGTCATTAAGTCAAGATGGTTAATTAGCAGCCATTAATTATGTGTTCTTTTCTTATATCCACCTTATTTACCTCTCTTCCCAGACTACATTCCCGTTCTCTTTTTCTAGCTCTCATACACGCCATGTCATTGAATTTCATTTCACATTTTAGGATCAAATTGCACAACTTGACAAAATGTGTCCGCAGAGATATTGTGTGTTAATGTGTGTGTGTGTGTGTGTGTGTGTGTGTGTGTGTGTGTGTGTGTGTGTGTGTGTGTGTGTGTGTGTGTGTGTGTGTGTGTGTGTGTGTGTGTGCGCGCGCGCTCCCTTTCACATTTACCTTTTTAGTGACTTACCATACATTAATCCCCCATTACCCTCCCCCGTAAATGAACGATAGATTTATGTCTTTGTTGTATGAGCGTGGGAGTGTTTCTGCGTTAATGATTGTTCGAAGGAGAAGGGAGAAATTATCGTTGTCAGCCCTTATAAGGAAAATTATCATAAAAAAAATCATGAGATTATTTCGGAGATCGAGTGCCTGCTGCATCACCGGTTGATGGTACGGATGTTGGTGGGCTTTGGAGAGGGGGGGAAATGAACCTCTCCGACATCCGCTTCACGGTACCGGTACCATTTAGTGTAGGTCCCTACCCTTGGTCCCACTGACGTAAAACACAGGCCCTCTCTTTTATATATTTCATCATCATGTACAACCATGAACTAGAGTTTTGGCCCACGAGTATGAAATATATTTTCCAATATAGCATTTAGCTCACAGTTAGGTCATTTTCTTGAATAAAATAAATAAAGTTGCCAGACAAAACTAGAATAATTTTGTACCATGAAAAACTCTGGTTAAGTAAAACATTTTGTTCGTGACTGTATATATATTTCAAATTACTTATTCTTGTTTATTCCACTTTTCAGGTTTCGGATGAATACAAAAACAGCTCGGTCTTCTAGCGCAAACTACACTTGTACGATGACCCAAGTATAGATGAAGAAAATTCTTCAAGAGGTTTTCACGAATATGGAACCGTTAGATGCAAGTGATCGATTTTTACACAGGAGACAATGTCCCAGTGAGAGATGATCAATCAAGAAGATATGTGTTTTTCCGAGATCAAGAGTGTTCTTTGCTAAAAAGGAAAACAGTGCAAACACACGATGTAATGAGAGCTGATTCATTCTTGATCTAGTTACGACAATGTCTTCCCTTTCGTTCCCCGCCCCAAGTCTCCCCAGCGACCTTCGTCTCCTCTCGCTCCTTCTCCTTCTGAGAGTCACCAGAACCTTTGCTGAAGAACGCCAGAGGAGGTCGTCCCCGCCAAGTGACCTCAACTTTGCGTCGCCCATTCCCGAGGAGTTTTCAGAGAACATCAAAGAACCCATCCGTGTTAGTACAGGAACTTCTTTGCCTGGTCTTGAAGTGGATTCCCATGACGTGGAGAAGGACCTGAGGAGGGACAAAAGCCAAGGGGAGGTCGAAGGTAACGGTGACGGGATAAACTGTGACAACGATGACATCCAAGATGACAATGGTGAATCTACTGAGCATGTCAATGAATATTTCGAGCCAGGCAAGTCTCAAGTCCGAGAGAAGACTCGCGGACCTTTGCCGGGACTCTATACGAGGTTGAGCGAGTCGCGTGCTCTTCGTATGAAGAACGACTTCCTAAGACGTAAATATCGTCGACTTCGTGGCGTCGCTTCAAAACCAGAAGCCGGAGTTCGAGATGCACCCAAGACCGATCCTCCGTCGTCTTCCTTCGGGGATCCTGGACGAGGTCCGCAGTCTCAAGATCCACAAGGAAGAGAGGAAGACGCGTCCTCGGGAAAAACAGAACACTTTCCAGAAGACCCTCGCCCAATGTCCCAGCAGTCCCCTAGTGCCTGTCCATCATCAGAACCAAAGCCTCGGCCTCCTGACACCCATCGATCATCTTCGAAAACCTCGAAGTCACAGTGGAAGACTTCCTCGGCCAAGTCTCACAGGTCACGACGGCGAGAACGGCGGCTGGGCGAGGGCGTCCCCTTCACGATGAGCGACATGTTGGCACTCCTGAGTCGCAACACGGACCTTCACATCGCGGTGCCGGATTCGATCAGCCCGGAGGACGAACTGCGCTTCGTGTCCTACCTCGCCTCCTTCATCCCTTCGTCGCCACAGAACATATACAGGTAACAAGAATATTTTGCTTCCATTGGATCTTTGCACAATTAAAAATTTTTGTCAATGTTAATTTTTTTTAGTAATACTGACTTTGAACTAAACATTTATTGTCAATACTTAAAACATTGTTAGTAATATTGACTTGGAGCTAAATATTTCTTGACAATACTTAGATTTCTTTTTAGTAATACTGGTTTGGAACTTAAGGTCCTAGAGATGTATGCAAGATCGTTCAGTGATACTGAAGTTGTAGGAAAAGCCATGGTTCTCGGTAACAAAATTATCGGTCATATTTTTAGTAAATAATGATTACACAGAAGCCCCATAAGCTCTTTGATATACTTGGTCAATATTGTTCTGGTGGACGCCGGAAAAGTGTACTCATTAGAGAATCAGACCATTGGACTGGGAGGCTCAACACACTGTGGATAATCTCCTCCAGCTTGGTGACATTCTTCACAAGGTTTATATGAATTAACGCCAGGGTGCCGAAAGAGTTCACAACCGCCTCCAGATTGAAGGGGGTTTAAACCCTCTCAGTCCTGTGTCGGTGGTGGCCCTCAGCTGTCCTCTGGTGTCAGCCGAAACGAAACCCATAAATCACGTCACGAGGCTGAATGGAATGATTGAGCGAACTGCCGCCACCGTTTTCACCTGATCAACATCCGTCATGGCCTCCATGGGGGTACACCACTGAAATGAAGATATAAATTCTAGCCTTTTCAGATTATGATGCCTAGGCTATCACTCTCCATGGGTAGAATTTCTTCCAAATTATTTTATCTATATCTGTATAATTTATGGGGTTATTCGGATATTCCCCTTTATAAGAGAGGTAACCAGCCAAGCAAGCTCATCCGCCTTCCATTTTCTTTTAATCTTAGCTCCTTTTGAATCAAGTGTCATCCTTGTCCCCTGCGCACTTTAAATTTTTGAAAGTTGATAATAATTGAATTAAGAATATTTTCACACTAAGGACGAGAAATAATGGCCTCAAGCTGTCAGGACGTAGATTTAACTTAAAAGTAAGTAGAAACAAATTTGCCAACCGCGTCGTCAGTGAGGGGAATAAGCATCTAGCCGAGGCAGTTAAATACAATACGGTTTGAAATTCTAAAATTCATTTAGATAAACACCTAAGCATAATGTGGTTGCATCTATCTAACTGACCTCTTTATGGACCAAAAGGTCCCCAGTAAGCAACCTTTATTATTGTAAATAATTTCAAAATTGGGGAGAACGAAGGGCGAAGGAATGCCATGGCCGCGGATTACATCCACGGCCATTCAACCCACCGTCTTGGATCACGGGCTGGGCTCGTGATCGACAGCTTTTACAGAACGTCGTAAACATCCGCCGCCCCAGAGTAATATAAGGGCTGTTTATATTTAACAAGCTAATATTTGGGGTTTTAGCTGATCCAAGATCAACCTAACCCAACCTAACCTAGCCTTAATCAAATGATCGTCACTGCTGGGGCCGATTTATGTTTACTCGTACAGGCTCGGGTGGCTAGTCTGTACACGTTAATGTGTGGGGCTGTAGCTTGTCTTTACATGGCTACTCTGGGGTTCCTGGTCTTCACAATGTCCTGTTTACCCTCCCAGATGAGAGCTCAGAATTATTGTCCTCCAATCTATAGGTAACGATATGACCTTGTACAAGGGTGGAGGCAGTAATCATACAAATTCTGTTTTATATTTCCGATCAATGGTGAATATTTCGTAATATTTTATATACCTGACAAACACTTCAGTAGGCATTTTTTTGAGGAAGTGCCAACGAATGAAAATCAAATAGAATATACTTATCATACGAACGTAGAATATATATATATATATATATATATATATATATACACACACACACATATATATATATATATATATATATATATATATATATGAAGTGTACTGGTACTCATTCCACTCTGGCTATAACTAATGTTCGAAATAACCAAAGCGCCCTTCCCTTAGAAAAGCTAATCTAATCTAATATTTAGACCTATTCATTTTTTCTTCTTTCTTTTTACAGATTTAGGACGAGTCAGAGCAATCAGTACAACGTTCTGTACGTCTCCCCCAAGCTCGCTTCGAAATTTTTCTTCGCTTAGTCTTAAAAAAAAAAAAATCAAAGGCAGCACACGGACATAACCACAACATATCGAGAGTGGAGGACTTTTGGCAAAAGCCCTACGAAGGCACTCTGTTCGAGTTCCTCAGTACATTCTAAGTCATAACCCAATGACGTTTTGGAATAACCAAGACCAATAACAACGACGACGACGAAGACGACGACAAGGATGACGACAACGACGACAAGGATGACAACGACGACGACAAGGATGACGACGACGACGACAAGGATGACGACGACGACGTTCGCATCGATTGCTTTATCTAATTTATTCTGGCTAACAAAAATCTATCCTGGGCATCATAAAACCGTTTGTCTTTAACACACACACATACATATGCATGTTTACACATATACATCTATCCTTACGTACATGCATACAACAAAGCCCCTTTACTCCTTGTAAAGAAAGAGGGACACAGTGCTGCAATGTCTGTGATAAGGGGTTCCCTTTCGTTCATACAAAATCACTTAGTAACACTGTTTGCCACTTATTCATAAAATTGGACTCTTTTTTACCTATGACAAAGAAGACAAAGAAATGATGAATCTAATTTACGAGTAATGACTTTGGCCAGGGGAAATAAGAGCAATTGTTTAGTTTCTTCCTCTAGTTTACCTATATATTTATGTATTTATTCGTTTGTTTACTTATTTGTTTATTTACCTGTTATTCTATTCTTTTGTCTCACTATTTAATTTAACTATTTACTTACCTCTTTGCCAAAGATGACACAAGAAAACGTAAACGATGACGACGCACACCGACACACACACCACCCATTATGTTCAACGTTATTATGAAAAATGGGCGAATCGTAACGAAAACTCCGTTCAGTTTGGTCAGTTAAATGTTGTATGTGAAGAAGAAAGCCTGAACAAGTGGCATTTATCATGGATCAAAGATGGCGAAGATATTATTCAGGGCTTCCATATTCGCTGTGCTATCATTCCGTCCAATTCTTAAAATCACATTAACACTTCTGCGTTAACGTGGAGATTGGGATATTGGCAATACATTTTGAATACTAAAAATAATTCTTAGTTGAAATACAAACATTAACGTGAAAAACAGGACACTGTAAAGAATTGTGTATTTAATATTTGAGATAAACATGCATTAACCATTCGGGATAATAAAAAAACAGCTCTATTATATTATCAAGAACTGAGAAACGGGAATTATATACTACTTTGTGTGTTTTACTTACAACCGACATTGATTTATATGATTGAAGCAGTTTATGATTTACTTTCCTCTAATGGTATTTCATTTTAAGAGCAATATATGACTGACTTCCACAAATCTGTGACGAAAATGGAATCATAAGGAACATGATGTCACTCAGGATCGACTTTTTTGACATTCATTTCAACAAGGTGACGTATTGTTATATATATATATATATATATATATATATATATATATATATATATATATATATATATATATAATTTCCGGTTCAATGCCAAAAGAGCCTAGTTAGCTGATGGAGAAGAGGGTCTCAAGCCCAGCTCTGAGCTGAATAAAGTCGTTTGGCATGAATAATACTAAAAATATATGTGTCGAAGAAGGTAATTCTATATTACATCAGTGTCAAGAAATTAGGTTGCCGAACTCTTGCCCTTTGCATTTGGGGAATAATATCAAACACCCATTACTACTCGTCAACCCAAACCTAGTCAGAGATATATCAAAACTATGTAAATGAATACATTGTTGTTGATTAATTGTTACATAATTATATACAATAGTGCTCATTTAATAAGAATCATCTTTTGTGAACAAAAAGTCTGCTAGTTAATTTGGTGGTGGCTGTGTTAACCTAAGCTCATATTGATGGTGCATACAAGTGTAAGAAATATTTATTTGATAATAAAGTTATTTTATTGAACATTATGTCTCTTTCCCTGAAATTCCAATATACTTGAATAATTTTCATTAACATTCCTTAATTTTTTCTTCCTGTTCCTTCTCAAATTGTAGTTTAGTTTTCTCCAACTTCATTTAGATATTTCCATTGAGCATGATTTCCATGAAACAGTATATCTCATTCTTTTTCCTTAAAATGATCATTTATCTCTATCCTGGCTGATATATTTAAGTTATTTTCCTCTTTCCTTAACCCTGATTCCTTTTTTCAATGACTGTTCCTCTCTGCTTTTGATCCATCTCCAATCAAAAAATGCTCTTTTCTGGTTTGTTTTGTCCCTTGGCTTTTTCATCCCTCGGGCAGAGGCAGTCCCTTGTTACCCGCCAATAGGAATCAGCACTGTACTGGATGCTTTGTGACCTATCCAAACTCTGCCAAGTGCTCCACCACTTCAGGTGCTGCCACCATCATTTTATTCACTAATACAGGGGTTTTCAAACTTTTTTGGCTGCAGCCAGTACAAATTACTTAGATTAGCAACCCACTCCCCCAGCAACTAAGGACTTCTGACAATCCCTGTAACATATTTCCATCTCAGTGTATCTGCTTTGTGATGCATTATCAGGCATCAGGCAAGTCGACCACTGCTGACAAGTACTAGATGCATTAGGATGGGTAGTGGAAGGAAGAGGGGTTGCATGAACTCATGACCCTTTAAAATAATTACATAACCCCTATGGGGGTTGGGACCCTCACTTTGAGAACCTTTGTACAATATATCTTCCTTATAAACTCATGGTAGCCTTCATTTTCATCAGATCCGTCTTGTGTATTTTTGCTATTATTCTTGATGCTAAACACAGCCCAAAACCCAAACTTCCTAGACATACATTCTTCCCTTGTATTGTGCTAAATGGTGATTCCACAACTTCACTACATGAATTTAGAGATAAGCTTACTTCAAATCTACAATGGTCAATGCCTCTCTCACCCTATGCCATTTCCTTGGTGCCTTGCTGCACACATCAGTGGCTTAATCTTCTGAATTGCAAATCATATAAGCTTTAATCTCACAAAAAATAAAAGATCATGTCTGGTTTTTCATAGATTGAACCACTACCATTAATGACAGTACTCTGCTTTCTGTCTTCCCACAAAGGCTTCAGAATACCCTTGTCAATTTATCCCTGAAATGTCTTCTTGTACTCATTTGTTCACAGTATGCTCCTAATAACTGACGGACTCTTGAACACTCAAAACTCCCTTTTCAAGAACCATTCTATTTCTTACTATCAGATACCATAACAAATCCCTATCTTCAATCTTGTATGGCCCAGCCACCCATTCAAAGCCTTTATTGTCCTCTCAATTAAATTATACCAGACTACAGTCATTCCAAATAATTCCACAATATTTCTTCACTAAAGGACTTATAGTGGTGGCCAATTTCCTTGGAAACAGGTCTACTGCAAGGCAACTTGGGCAATAGATTCATCACAACACTCAATTATGAAAACTGCTTACGTTTTGAGGAATAATAAAAAAATATATCTTTTATATAAAATATATATTCAATTCTATCAAACTTGCATTATTTTCTTAACTGCTCACATAATGATCCCTAATCAGATTAATATAAATATCTCGTAAAAAACTTAGGGTGAATGCCAAGTATATAAATTACAAGAAGAAAGATTAAAGGATGAAAAAGACATTTTGAATAAAATAAAAATAGCAATAATTTTGAGATCTACAGAAATAAACACTGAATTGAAAATCCATGTGAACAAGTTGCATAAACACAGCAAAGGAAACATGGACTGCCATGTTTATGCAAACACTGAATTACATCAGTATAAGAGAAAGCGTCCATTATGTGGGCAATTATCAACCTATAAGTATGCCATTATCCTTTCTACAGTCTTATAAATAAGGAGGTTAAGACACATTCCCTGAAATTTACATTTCTTCATCTTCATCTTCATCATCTTTTGGGGGCATATTAGTTTGGTCATCTTCAAGGCCAACAGTCGCTTTGTGGCGCGCAGGCACAAAAGGTACGGCTCCGGGTTTGGAATGCTTTCGTCGGTTGGCTTCCCTGAAAAAGTCATTTGGGTGAATACAGCAGCAGTTATAAAAAAAAATTGAGGGAAAACAATTATATTGAACATAACAATAACTCAAAAATATACACCAAAAGGCCCTTCCCCCTTATAAGGGTAAAAGGGCTTTTTGGTATATGTGTGTATCTATCTATAAGATTCCCCCCCCTCCTTATAAAGGAGGTAAGACATCAAAAAGCACCCTTTCCTTCTTCTTATCTTAGCTCCTCATAGATGATGGGTCATTCCTGTAACATGTCCACTGCCGGGGTATGAGGGTATGTGTATGAAAGTGGGCAGGATATAGGAATGACCCGTCATCCATGAGGAACTAAGATGAGAGGGAAGAAAGGGTAGTGGGTGAGAGTGGGTACAGGAGTCCCTCAAATAACACTGGGGTTAGGTTCCTGAAATTACCTCGTATGACCAAATCCGCATATGCTGACTTTCCATATTAAATACCGAGAACTGTATGTGTGTGCGTGCGTGTGTGTATGTGGTGTGTGTGTGTGTGCGTGTATGTGGTGTATGTATGTGGCGTTTGTATGTGTTTGTGTGTATATACATGTGCGTGTATGTGCCGTATACACGTGTGTATGTAGCATATATATATGTGTGTGTATGAGGCGTATACATATGTGTGTATGTAGCATATGTATATGTGTGTGTATGTGGCATATGTATGTGTGTGTGACGTGTGTGTGTGCGTGCGTGTATGTGTCTGTGTTCACATGTACAAGTAAGCATGTACGTGCATGTGTCTGTGTTCGTATTTGTGTGTACACACACGTGCATTCACAACATACACTGGTTGTTTAACATGTGTCTACGTGTGCGTGTCTACAAGTGTGTAAGCATGTATATGTCTGTTTTTGATCTCCCAAACCACCACCGCCAGTAACAACAAGAACCTCATAAGAGAAATTAAGACACGACAAGCGCAGTCATTATCAGACTTATTAGTTGTGTTCCAAACGAAAGAAACCTTACACTTCAACAGGTTAGGGCAGTAAAATTTCACGATAGCACAGCGCAGGTGGTGGAAGCGACAAACTAAAGCAACCCCCTCTCCTCCCCTCCCTCCCTCCTGCATCAGTACCTGTAGGTTGACACGTAACCGCAGGCAGCCACCCACGGCTATCCCCTCGCCCCACACCCCTGTTTGAGGAGTTCCCAGTGTACATAATGACCGCGTTATATGAGGATCGACTGTATATGGTAAAATAGAAAGCAGTCACCACAAATGTTTGCGATGTTGCCGCATGTGTGCGTATGTGTGCCCGATTCAGCGCGAATTTTAAAACGGTTCTCTACATTTGAGATGGTTTTGAAATAAAATCCGCATATGATTGAATCTGTGTTATTCGAATCCGTATCATTTGAGGGACTCTCGTACTTGTCTTTTGACTTAGCTACCTCCCTTGTAAGGGGGAAAAACCCTTAGTATATAGGTAAGACAGACTTAAATAAACCAAATACTAGCCTATCCTCCCATATTATACAGGTGACTTTATACTTATATTTGCTGAGCCAGTTGCACTAGAGTTTAAGAGAAAAGTTGCTTAAAACTGCTGTAAAAAGTTGGCTATATCACATACATTATATTGAAGGGGACCTGAAACACCCACAAAACTTAGCAATATCAACATCTACTGCATGTGCATGAAACACAACCTATGACATCCATCACTTTTCTTACATACATACATATACCAAGGCTTTTTCCCCCTTACAAGGGAGGTAGCCAAAAAGAAAAAGGCATGAAACCATTCCCACCCATTCCATCCCTAAATACACTCCCCTCCCCTCCACCCTTCCTCCTGGATGACGGGTCATCCCTGCACCTTGTCCACTGCCCTGGGTCAGAGGCAGTGTTGCAAGACACGGCACATCCACAGTAAGGCCACTTCATTAAATCTGCAACCCACCCTCTCTGTCCCCCCATGCATAATAGGAGAAGACGGGAAGAAATCCCTTCGGACTGCGTCAAATTTTGCTCACACATACTACCTCATCCCCCATTCCACCTCATGCATCACATCATCCATATACAACCATTCTCCATTCACCCCTGTCTTCTGTCCTCTCGCATCCTTCCTCAACAGACATTCCCCTCTTCCCCAAAGCCCCTTTCACCCCATCCATCCATCTCATCCTAGGACGTCCCCTCATGTTCACTCCCTCCACATCTGCCTTCCATACCTCTTTTACTAGTCTTTCTTCACTCATTCTTTCCATGTGTCCAAACCATTCTAATACTCTTTCATCAACCCTATCTCCCAACTCCCTTTCCATCCCTGTTCTCCTCCTCACCTCCTCATTTCTCACTCTATCTAGCCTAGTAACCCCCATCATACTTCTCAGACACCTCATCTCAAACACATTCAAACTCCTTCTCTCTTCCTCTCTTATGTTCCATGTTTCTGCCCCATACAGTGCTGTTGGCACAATCACTCCTTCATACAGTCTCCTCTTAGCATCCATTCCCAAATGTCTATTCCTCATTACAATTTTTAATCCACCAAGGCATTTACTCGCTTCTCTCAGTCTACATTCTACCTCCACCTCCACTCCACCTTTTCCTGCCACTTCACTTTTCTTACAAGATACTAATGTACATACATATACAGACTTGTAGGGTGTCACATCTCCATCAAAAGGCTCATATCCCCTTATAAGGGGATTGGCCAATTAAGGCATGCACCCACTCTACAGCCATCCAATAGTAATTTGATTTCCCTTTCATTTTTGCTAATTACAGATGAAGGGGCATCATTGTCCCTGGCCTACTGCCCAAGTTAGAAGCAATGCAGCAAGACACAGCCCAATAGCCAAAGCTAGTTTACCCCCACTGCTTCATTATATAGTGACCCTCCCCTCTCAACCACTTAAGAATTCATGGGACAGTTACAAACAATCCCACTTTGGCCACATCAATTTCATCCATTCACCTCTCTCCACTCACACCTACCTCTTGCCCTCTCCCTACTCTGCTCGACACATTTCCTTTTCACCCAAGGCCCATTGCACTCAATTCATCTATCCCATTCTCACTCTTTTTCTTTTCAAGTTCATTCCATACACCTCTACCTCCCATTGTTTTTGGTAGTCTTTCTTCACTCATCCTTCCCATATGCCCAAACTATCTTAGCATTCTTTGATCAAACTTATCTGCCAGCTCACTCTACACATACATACATATACCAAGGGCTTTTTCCTCCTTACATGGGAGGTAGCCAAAAACCAAGGCATAAAAACCATTCCCACCCATTCCATCCCCAATACACTCCACTCCCCTCCACCCTCCGTCTTATTTTGGCACCTCCGGGATGATGGGTCATCCCTGTATCTTGTCCACTCACTCTATAGGTAACATATTCATTCATATTCTTTTAAACCTATTCTGTTATAAACTTGTTCTAGAGTAACTAACAATGAGTAACTGCACACAGTGGTCCTCCAAGATGAAAATAAGTAAAAATAATCTCCTTACTACTTATCTTCAAAACCTGTCAACATCAGCTCAATCTGGAGTTGCACCACCAAGAGGCTGACATTGTTTGTCTTTGGACCAGGCCCCAAAATCTCTTGCCAATTTTTTACTGTACTTCCACCTCTTCACACACAAAGACCTGACAACTTGAGGACTGTTCCCCTGCTACTTCTAGTGACATAGAAACAACCTACACTAATACAACACAAATAGTCAATATTTCTTCCTGAGATCTATTGGAGGACCCAAGGACCCCTGAAAAATTTCTGCCGAGGTTGCCAGTTTTGTCAATAAATAACAAATTTTGGGTGTCTTTTATAGCCAATGGATAGGGCTACTTGGTCATTACCCCAGATTTGACCCTCGACGTAATGCCTATTTTTGAATTTGCGGCATACAACGTATGCCACTGATGCTGTAGAAATTAATAGCACTTGTCAAATCAAGTTTCACTGACTGGGAACCCACAGTCCCACAGCAATTGGCAGTGGTCCTTGGGTCCTCTCATAGATCTCCTCAGGAAGAAATATTGGCTAGTTGTGTTGTTCCCTCCTTATCATGGCTCCTCCTGGGTGATGGGTCATCCCTGCATCTTGTCCACTGCCTTGGGTCAGAGGCAGTGTTGCAAGACACAGCACATCCACAGCGAGGCTGTTTCATTAAACTGGTGACCTCTCCTCTTCATCCCCTCATGCAGAAAAGGAGAAGATAGGGAGAAATCCCTTTGGGCTGTGTCAATTTATTTTTCACACATGCTCCCTCACCCCCTATCTTCCATCTACTCCACCTCATGCATCACAGCATCATCTATACACAACCATTCTCCAATCACCCATATCTTCTGTTTTCTTCCGTCCTTCCTCAACAGACATTCCCCTCTTTCCCAATGTCCCTTTACCCCATCCATCCATCTCATCCTTGGTTGCCCCCTCATGTTCATTCCTTCCATACCTCTTTTATTAAACTTTCTTTATTCATTATTTCCATGTGTCCCAACCATCCCAATACTCTTTAGCAAAAAATTCTTTATTTAGAAATAAAAGAAGATATCAGCAATATAATACAACAAAGTTCCATACTTCCTGGCCTGGCTATCCTTGATGGTGCGGTGTTCTTGTCGCGCATGGTAGATGTGTTTGGGCAAATGTCTGTGCCGAGCAATGCGACGTACTTCTGGGAAATGACCATACTTCTTCTTAAGCTCTTCAGCATAATTAATGGCATTCTTCTCCCTTTGACGCATCTGGCATAGAAAAAAGAAAATTATTCTAGCTTTCTGAGTCAGTGTCAATATTATTTCCAATTAGTTTAGTCATCAAACAAACTCAGTACAGTGAACCCTCAATATTCATAATGGTTAGGGACCACAGACAACATGAATTTGCAAGACCCATGTACTTACAACACCTAGTTTCTCATTTGCTTTACTCTTCCAAATTCTGACATTATGATCAGAAGAACCTGAAAGAATGTACTTGTTGTCTCCTGACCACATGATACAGTTCACCTTGAACATACGCCGTCCATGATAAACATCGCGGGAATGGCCCTGTGCAAAAATCAAATATCAGAGAAGTTTTAGTTTCACATTATCAGACTAAAAGTGGAAACCAATCAAAATAAGTATTCATGACAAAACACTCTTCAAATAAAGTTGTATTTACATGTATTTTTCTACATTGATCAAAACATACATAAAATCTATTACCTCATCAACTCTGAAAATGCGAATAGATTTGTCAAAGCTTCCAGAACAAAACTCCTTCCCAGTAGGTGAGTAACTTATATCGATGACGGCTGCTGTATGTCCTTCATGTAAGCTCACAACACGATCTGGAGTGTCCATCTTACGGATGTCAAAGGAATAGCAACTGGAAAGCAGATACAAAATAAATCAAAAGTAGCTCCTACTTTATCAGTTGTAATTCTGCGTTCTCAATCCTTTATCCAGAAGGTGGAGAAGCAACTGAGGAAATTGCTTATCCAGTTAAAGTGCTACCAATTTCATCAGTATGACAATTTTGCAACTCAATAAGCCTGTCAGTAATTAACTACTATTTAGCATTAACCAGAAATGATAAAATAGATCCTGAAAAGTATGTGGCATAACCACAACTTTTTCACATATTCCAAAAATGTTCCTCTGTTTCTTTGAGTTTATACATACAAATAATAACATTTCCACACTTACTTATAGTCTTCACTTCCAGCTGTGAGAATAAAAGGTTCCATGGGATTCCATGCCAGAGAGTTGATTCGAAGTTTCATTTTCAGCTTCTTAACCTCCTTAGCACGGGTATCGTACAACACAAGGTTGTTGGCGTGATCACTGGAAGCTACACAAAATTTGAACTCAGGAATGAATATTAAAGCCAGAATGAACTTAAAATCATGGGCACAATAACCTATACAATGTAGCACAAATCAATGCTTTGTTCTCTTCCTCATTTCCAACTGCCCTACAGGTTGCTGAATTTTTGCCACCCATACACTTTGCATACTTTACTGCTTCCTTCCTGAAATACATCCATTCTTCTACTTCTACTACCCACAGCCATAAAAATAGAGCTATCTACCTATCTATATAACAAAAGACTTGTTCCATCTTATAAGGTAAATGGCCAGCAAAAGCATGCACCCACTCATATCCATCACCCTTCTATCTGCTCCTTGTGGAAGATGGGCCATCCCTACACCACCGTCCATTGCCCAGGTCAGAAGCAATGCAGCAGGACACAGTATATTCACAGCAAGGTTTGATGACCTAAGCTGATTTACCCCCACTGCTTCAATTACATGATCAAACACAACTAAAATTAGGCAGGAAGTTGAAAAGACTCCCCTGCTAAAATATGAAATCAATCTTCCCAATAAAACTATATATCACTAATGATCTACATGAAAATAAATAACTTGAAACAACTTACCAAAGAGCTCAGTTTCCACTGGGTTAAACTTGACAGCCACCACACTTGCACCACTACCTTGGGCAATCGTGTTACCCCAGTCAAAAGCATACTTGGGTGACTTGGCAGTGGCATCCCACAACAGAACCTTTTCACCGCAGGTTATAAATTCATTTTTGGTGCGATGATGTGTTATTCCAGTGACAATGGTCTGTTCAAGACAAATAATAACCACCATTACATTACAATATTCACATTAATTTCCTAAATATATTCTTATACACTGTAATATGCATACATATACCAAAGGCTTTTACCCACTTACAAGGGAGATATTCACTCCTACATTCTGTCTTCTCCTGTCCTTCCGAAACAGACATTCTCCTCTTTCCCAATGCCCCTTTTACCCCATCCATCCATCTTATCCTTAGTCGCCCCCTAATGTTAACTCCCTCCACCTCTGCCTTCCAAATTTTTCTGTCATACTCTTCCCCCATTTCACATCCCTTGCTCTTACTCCTGGCAAACATTTCATGACTCATTTGACTAAGCCACCTAAGTTTGACTTACATCACACAACCAAGTCCCTAAAGGCATGTCAATCTCCTCGCCATCCTCTGGAGTGACAGGCCAGCGTTTGATGGTCTTGTCATTTCCCACTGTATAAAACGACATTCCATCTGGGGCTGGGCAGATGGACCACACATGTCCCTTGTGGGCCTGGACTTTCCATTCCCTCTGCCTCTTTTGCAAGTCCCAAAGGGCCACCTGCAAGAAGTTGAATAAAACACATTAACTCTTACAGATGTCATGGTACAACTGGCTGATGTTCTCCTACTCTCATCTATGCTTTCATATTTGCACTTGTATGTGCATGACTTATTAAGGCAAGAAAACTCCAGCAAGGTTTCTATATCCCCTTCTGTCATGTTGCACCATTTTCTGCTCATTTGTAAGTTCTCCTTCCCCAAAAGAATCCCCTAAGAACTAATGTGAGGCTTTGTGTGCCTTTGCTTTCCTTCCTCTCCCATCACACTTCAGAAGGCGATGATAAGAGTGGTATAATGGAAATACTGCATGGGGGAGGGCATGGCCATCTTAGTATTATGTCACATCAGGCTTCAACTTTACATTTAATATAAAAAATTTGATATTATAGGTCACATCTTCACAAAAATAAAAAAGTCTGAAAACTATATATTTGACCAAATATGAAACATGTCAAAATAAAACAATAAGTTATAAACAGCCTTCCTTCATTCTTGCTGAAGAATGGAACTAATCAATTGAGATAATCAGGAAACTATCTATATACTAAAAAGCTTCTCCTTTGCAAAGGCTCCTTTAAAAGGGAGCTTTTTCAGATAGGCTACCTCCAGGTAGTCTATCTGGGCATGCACCCCTCACCACCTATCCCACTCCCATCCACTGCCCATTCATGAAACTAATTACATTATATATTTACAGTGAAACCTACTTGCCACATGGAAATATTCAACAAAACACAAACAAGAAACTACTCACATGTCATCAACACTAATTCTGGAAAACGGAAACTGTAAACATATTCTACATGCATCAAACTCCCACTATATATCCACAGCTAGGTTCCCCACAATTATATGCCAATTATAAATTATAATGCACAAGTAGTCAAGCAGCAAACAGCTAAGTCTGACCAATGGAAGCATTTAAATAAATACAAAGCCTTATATATATATATATATATATATATATATATGAGAGACTGGGTGGAGGAAGAATAAGCGAAGATGGGCTGGAACTTTTTATTGTTTATACGTTTCGACCGACTCGGTCTTCTTCAGTAAGCTGTCTACAAACAGTTGGACCACATATTTATACATCCGAGGATGGGAACAAGGACAGGTCACCCCGCCGGCTGTCTGGGGATTCCCCTTCCCGTATCATGCATACGTTTCCCAATTGTGTTTATAATTAATCTACTTGTTGCCTCTGACAAACAAACAAAACCTTCCCTGTCATTGATGTTTTCATAATAATTAATGTAGGCAGCTTCAACAGTCTTCCTCATGTCTCTCCTTAATCCCGTGTGTAGAACCTCGACTCCATCCCAGTGGGGCAAATGTCCAGACCGGTCAGCATGTTGGACGAGTGAGTTAGAAGTCCTGTGTGACCTCAAGTCTCTTTTGTGCTCAGCTACGCGTTTCTCGACGCCTCGACCTGACTCACCGTAATACGAAGATGAGCAACTACCGCAAGGAATGCGATAGATGGTACTGAGGGCGTTTTGGGACAGTCCTTTTATATTCTTGGTCTTGACCATTTTTCCAATTTTGGAATTGGACGTCCTTGCTATTTTTATCCCACTCTTCCCAAGAAATCTGTCTATGCCTTCAGTTTTTCTAGAGTTAGGAACCGAAATATACTGTACCTTATTATCCTCGGATGACTGGACATTTGGTCTCATGAAAATGTTCCTAGCCACTCCTTTCAGCTTTTTAATCATTCCCCCTGGATATTTTAACTTCTTAAAGGCATTAGTTATGTAGGCTAATTCATCTTCTAAAAATTC
Organism: Oratosquilla oratoria; assembly: GCF_046742065.1. Lineage (NCBI taxonomy): Eukaryota > Metazoa > Arthropoda > Malacostraca > Stomatopoda > Squillidae > Oratosquilla > Oratosquilla oratoria. Next base: position 161,655 of record NC_134807.1, read on the forward strand.
CTCACTGCAAATCCTAAAAGCTCTGAGGAAGAAGCCTATGAGCACGCCGGTCTTCACTCGCTCGCTGTGTCCTGAGAAGTAGTGCACAAAGTCATCTCTGTTGGTAGGTTTTCGGTACACTGAGAATCTTACTCCTTCATCCCTCCTGTGCACCAACGTGTCAATGAATGGTAACTTATGGCCGTCTTCCATCTCCACAGTGAATTGTATATCTTTATGGACTCTATTGAGTCTACCTAGCTTATGTCCAATGTCGATATTCTCCGGTACTATCACAATAACGTCGTCCACATACCTTAGCCACGTGGTGCCTCTACCCATGATCCTTCTATATTCGTCTTCCTCCAATGTTTCCATAAAAAGACAGGCTAGCACCGCAGAAAGAGGACTTCCCATGGCGAGACCTCTGTGTTGTTTATATTCCTTACCATTGAACGTAAATACACCGAATTTTACACATAGGGATATAAGTTTAACATAATCACTCCTGGGAACTGGTAATTCGTCATTACTAAGACTGTCTATGACTCTCTTGGCGGCAACTAACGCCTCCTCCACGTCGACATTTGTGAATAAGGCCTTCACATCATAACTAGCTAACTTCTTACCATGGAAATCTAAATCGTTCAGCCTGCGGATGAGGTCAGAGGAATTCCTCAAATGAGCGTCACTTATAGATCCAAGGGTTCCCGAGAGTGGTTTGGCTAGACGCTTGGCCAACTTGTGCGGAGCACTCCCGATCCCTGAAGTTATGGGTCCACGTGGCTAAGGTATGTGGACGACGTTATTGTGATAGTACCGGAGAATATCGACATTGGACATAAGCTAGGTAGACTCAATAGAGTCCATAAAGATATACAATTCACTGTGGAGATGGAAGACGGCCATAAGTTACCATTCCTTGACACGTTGGTGCACAGGAGGGATGAAGGAGTAAGATTCTCAGTGTACCGAAAACCTACCAACAGAGATGACTTTGTGCACTACTTCTCAGGACACAGCGAGCGAGTGAAGACCGGCGTGCTCATAGGCTTCTTCCTCAGAGCTTTTAGGATTTGCAGTGAGGAATTTTTAGAAGATGAATTAGCCTACATAACTAATGCCTTTAAGAAGTTAAAATATCCAGGGGGAATGATTAAAAAGCTGAAAGGAGTGGCTAGGAACATTTTCATGAGACCAAATGTCCAGTCGTCCGAGGATAATAAGGTACAGTATATTTCGGTTCCTAACTCTAGAAAAACTGAAGGCATAGACAGATTTCTTGAGAAGAGTGGGATAAAAATAGCAAGGACGTCCAATTCCAAAATTGGAAAAATGGTCAAGACCAAGAATATAAAAGGACTGTCCCAAAACGCCCTCAGTACCATCTATCGCATTCCTTGCGGTAGTTGCTCATCTTCGTATTACGGTGAGTCAGGTCGAGGCGTCGAGAAACGCGTAGCTGAGCACAAAAGAGACTTGAGGTCACACAGGACTTCTAACTCACTCGTCCAACATGCTGACCGGTCTGGACATTTGCCCCACTGGGATGGAGTCGAGGTTCTACACACGGGATTAAGGAGAGACATGAGGAAGACTGTTGAAGCTGCCTACATTAATTATTATGAAAACATCAATGACAGGGAAGGTTTTGTTTGTTTGTCAGAGGCAACAAGTAGATTAATTATAAACACAATTGGGAAACGTATGCATGATACGGGAAGGGGAATCCCCAGACAGCCGGCGGGGTGACCTGTCCTTGTTCCCATCCTCGGATGTATAAATATGTGGTCCAACTGTTTGTAGACAGCTTACTGAAGAAGACCGAGTCGGTCGAAACGTATAAGCAATAAAAAGTTCCAGCCCATCTTCGCTTATTCTTCCTCCACCCAGTCTCTCATCTGTCTAAACCATTCATCATATATATATATATATATATATATATATATATATATATATATATATATATATATATATATATATATATATATATATATATATATATATATATATAAACTTTATCCCACAGTCGGAGAAAAGAAGACACTAATGTCGAACGTTCTGTATATTTCGATCACTAACTGTGACACTCTTCAGCAGAATGAATACATAGTGGAAGGCATATATATATATGACGACATCTTGACAGGTTGTGAGAGAGGCAGAGGGGAAACAAACAAAACTCTCATTCTATTTGTGTGGTTTCCCCTCTGCCTCTCTCATATATATATATATATATATATATATATATATATATATATATATATATATATATATATATATACATATATGTACCGGTATACATAATAGGATGGGGTAATCGGGCCATCAGTGGGGGGTAAATGGGCCATATAAAAGTTATTCATTTTCTAAATTAAAATTGGTTTTAACATATTTCACTTTTAGCCTGAATAAATACCTACCACCATTTTACCAGATTTCTATTTACCAGTTGTAACATAATTTTTAATACATGAATAACTTTTATATGGTCCATTTACCACAGTGATGGCCCGATTACCCCGTCCTAAATTTCCATTGATCAGTTACATGCAGAAACCAATATATTACCACTAAAAAATAATACCTATTATTGTCCTTATATAGAAATACAAGCATTCTGAACATGGTCTCACTTATAAAGTTCATACCTCTCCCTCCACTGTTCCTGTAAAAGCACATGAGAGTCTGTGAGGGTGATTGCACAAAGAACTCACAGACTCTGAATGTGTCAGGCTTCCTACAAAAGGCTTGGAAAACACACGCTCCAGCTTCACAGCATTCAGGGCCAATTTGTATTCCCTAGCAGCCTCAAAGGGATGCAAGTCAGGGTCATAATTACGTTGTACTGAAAAATAAAGCAACTCATGATATACAAAATCATAACTTAGAAATATATATCTCCAAATGGTTACAGCAACAGGCCACCAAAGCTAGTGAGCAGAAGAGCATTAGGTAGACCCTTCTAGTAATAGAAAATACTGATAAAGGCCAACCATGTGGTGATTTTAATGTTAAGAGAATAGTGTGGAGGGTGGGAAAGCGAGTGATTAAGTCAAGTTGCACATTGCTAGACAGGATGTCTGTCTCCATAACCAAGTTCAGTAAAGATGAAAATTATAAAAATAAATAAACAAATAAATAAATACATGGAGTTAGTCATGGAGGGTCGAGATGGTGAGCTGATTTGGTCAAGTTGAGGGGCTAAGTTGGTGATAGGCTGAGTTGACCCAACACATGTATCTAGCCAGTAATATATGGTGTCCAGCTGATGTCCTGACAATACCAGATGGTGTCCAGATGGCACTGGATAGTTCAAGACAGCAAATAGCATGACCCAATCCCAGGATTGGCAGGACATTCACATGAACAGACTGATTCAGCAGGATCTCATTATATTTAAAGAATACACAATAATGGACGACATGATTGAGACCAAAGTTGTATGGGGTTTTAAAATTAGTGATGCAAATTATCTACAGCTAACTCCCATAAGATTGCCATTCATCAACAAGAAGCTAAGATAAAAGGGAAAACAAATGATTGTCAGATGGGGGAAGGGTGGGTGTATGCCTTGGTTGGCTACCTCCCTTATAAGGACTACTGGTCATTTTGAGCAAAGTGGTGGTTTGAGTGGTCTCACTAATTGCCGAACAAACCGAACAAAACCGAGAAAAGCTGAACAAAACAACAAAACCCAAACAAGGATGGGTTCTACTGAAATGCATACTTCTATATATATGGTTACATTATTTGAACTATTTTCTTTAAAATGTGTGATTTCCATGTAATATGATCAAAGAGAAGTTACGTTTTTATCCTCTGCAACATTACTGAACACAGCTACGATTTGTCCAGCCTGCCGTCTATGATCACTGGTGGTATGGATCAAACTACACTCTTTTAAGTTTCTTACTGTTGTGTTAAATTACATGAAAATCACACATTTTAAAGAAAAGAGTTTAAATAATTCAATTATATACAGTCTATTACACTAATAACACAACAGTAAGAAACTTAAAAGAGTGTAGTTTGATCCATACCACCAGTGATCATAGATGGCGGGCTGGACGAATCGTAGCTGGGGTCAGTAAAATTGCAGAGGATAAAAACGTAAGTTCTCTTTGATCACATTACATGGAAATCACACATTTTAAAGAAAATAGTTCAAATAATGCAACCATATATATATAGAAGTGTGCATTTGAGCAAAACCCGTCCTTGTTTGGGTTTTGTTGTTTTGTTCGGCTTTTCTCGGTTTTGTTCGGCAATTAGTGAGACCCGGTTTGAGTGGGTGTCAGTTTCCAACTCCCCATGTAATGTGCTATCAGTACTGTTTTTGGGTTCTGGAGGAAGTATAATTATGTTGATATATGAGTGCTAATTGAATATATGTGAATATAAGTTGGTGTGTTGACTTACATAACCCAACCAACCCTAACCTTAAATCTCACCAAGTCTAGAGGAGCCCAATCTAACCAAGTGTAACCTAATCAATATAACCAAATTGCTTGTACAAAATATTGACTTAGTCTGACACCCGCTCATTCAAATCGATCATTCACTCCCCTTAAACGGGGGAAGAAGCTCCCACAGGCCAGCATCTGGAAACTAGTACACAACCTGATGCTGATGAAACCACAGTACCTGGTCACCAAGCAGATAAAATTAAGTTCCTGAATTATAAGTAAATTAAATTATTTCCTTCTTAGGTAGTTTCAGCATGTGCTAAAACATATATACCAGTTCAACTTCAAGATGGAGATTAATATGAACAAACACCCCTTGCCCTTATGAGCTAAGGCAAGTGATTTTCCGATAGAAACTAACGGCAGTCACATTGAAATCCTGGATAACAATTGAAAAGTTTTTCATAATTAATTTTATTTTATTAATAATGTTTCTTTACATGAAAATCTTAGGACAAAATTAAAATCTACACCTTAAATCCACATACCTTTATGAATATCCCGCTTTGTTTCCCTTAGATAGTGGTCTGGGTTTCTAGATATAACATTTATCTTTTTTATAGACATTTCGTTGACTTTCAATTCCACGTACTGTTCAAGTGCAAGAAATCAAAGTTCACTTTATTAGTTCATTTCAGTGTTTCCCTATACCTACAGCGCTTAATTTCTCTATCATGTGATGTAAAAACAATTAACTGTTCCCTCTAAAACCATTTTCAACGTAGACTACATGTTACTGACTGCACTACGCACACACACTGTACTCAATCCGCTTTGTTTACAAATTTCTGAATCTTTGGATCCATCACCCATGTGGTAAAGGAGCACGACCTTAAGATTTTTTTTTTTCAATATATAAAAAGTATATACTGTTTAGTGAGGCAACGACATTGTTCTGTCAACAACAAAAAATTAAATTTGCACAAAAATATTCCTAATTACATGGAAAATATTATTTTTGTTACTGGTTACATCTTACAGAATATAGATGTTTTCTGGTAGAGGACCCAGTTCAGACATATGGCCCCAGTTCTTATGTGCGAAACTATTCAGGAATAAACTCAGATGAAGACTACTATGTTCCTATCCCCACTACGTCAACCTGTCAGTGTCTCAATATTGTTTAAACATATGGTTGCATTTCAATAGGTGGTAGCCTATTTGAGTTTCATCCATCGAGCACACTTCCTCCTCAGCCCTAAGTGTTCATGCACGATGTCATGTGCGCTCCCATAACTGACACCGAGCTCCAAGGATAAGAATCGAAGAGAAATAGCTGGATCTTCGTCAATGATGGCCCGCGCACAGACCGTCGTTGCTTCGGTCACGGATGTCCGAGGGCGGCCAGGACGATGATCATCTTCTAGCTGCAATTTTCCGGCTGCGAAAGCACGAATCCAGCGGGAAACAGTTTCCAGTGATGGAGTAGACTCGGGAAAAACTTGCAACAATTCCTCTCTGATCTCCGTTGCTTTTTTCCCGAGTTTCCACCTTGTGAAGGTGTAGAATCTGCAGCCTTCTTTCGAAAAATCCATGTTTCCGGTTAGAGAGGCAAACCAACAATGACACAATCGCACAGCGCAACGATAAAATGTAAGCTAGACAAACAGCGACATGCTCAAACATGTAACAACAGGCAACACTTGCTGCCCGCCCCCAACACTTATAGTCTCTCAGCTACGAGTCCGACTGTCATTACTTTCTGATCACCCCTAGTATTTTGATCTAATTTTCCCAGCCAGTATAAATCTATTCAAAGACTATGACTATGAAGAAAAGATAGGAAGACTCGGACCAAATACATATCAAAAGTGCGTGCGTTAAAAAGTTGCCAAACACTTCCATAATAGCGCCATCTATGAAGCGAACGGCAAAGCTCTAAGGCGGAATTTTCAAATTTTCATTGGTCAATTACCCGTTTTAAGAAACATTTGTAAAAAATATTTTAGATATTATCATTATCCTAAATGTAGTACATATACTAATTCCAACACATATATGTTGAAAATGTATCAAAGCAAATATATGTATATTACTTTGGTATCCATGCTACATTCTTTTCAATTTTCAAATATGCATTTGCAATTGGTGCCTAATATATTTGAAATGGATTGCACGTATGGCACAGATGTATTTCTGTATGGCAGCTACATTCACATTAACTGCTGTTGTATAATAAGGACCAATAAAATGCAGAAGTGCATTCTTGTATATTTTTATTGCCAATATTTAAAAATTCATTAGTGGGATATACCTATATATTTATATCTATCTATCTTTATATATATAATGTTCTGGTTCTTTCAGAATTAGCAAGTGTCTTCCACTTCTCATAGTTTATCATATGCCTGCTCTTGTATTTCCTTATGTATTTCTTACCCTTTCATTGTGTTATTTTATTTTATCTTTTTTATTTGCTAGCGAATGTCCTCTATTTCTCATTTTTACCATATGCATTTATCACATAGGCTGGGGTAGGTTCTTTCAGCTTGAGGAAGTGAATGTCTCCTACCTCCCAAGGTTCATTCGATTTTTGCTTCCCTTTTTACATGGTTTTTGTTTACGTTAGTATGACTTTGGCTGAGGTGGCTACTAGAATGCACCAAGTAATATATCCGAATGAAAAAGTGACTTCATAAACACATAATTCATTAGTTGAATTTATTCTTAATATATAAACATTGATAGGCTTTAAACAAATATGTTTTCTAAACATGTAAACAAATGCAACTGTAGTGACGCAGCCACAGGCGGTCACACACTTCCCATAGTTGGCAAGAGGTGATGACGCAGCCACAGGCGGTCACACACTTCCCATAGTTGGCAAGAGGTGATGACGCAGCCACAGGCGGTCACACACTTCCCATAGTTGGCAAGAGGTGAATATGAGCTAGCCAATCAGGAGCCAGCAAATGGTTCTCGAGCGGCTAGCGACCTCTCTTGCCAACTACGCTGAGCCGCGAGCGACCCTTAAATAGGGCAGCGGCGGCCAGTCAGTCCCTTTACAGTAAGGGACATCTGCAAGAAGGCCAAAATCCAACCTGGCCAACGCCGGAGGATTGCCCAGTGCCAGGTGGACCCCTTCCCTCCGTGGGCCCTCACCCCTCCTGAGGTGGAGCTTAACCTTCCCGGGCTTAGCCGTCGAGACGACCCACACACGCTTGCAGCGCGAGCAAGGGAGCAGATTGCGCTCAAATACCGTGACGACCTGCTGATATATACAGACGGATCAGTGTTCGAAGATGGACGCTCAGGAGCAGGCATCTACCTGTACAACACAAAGGAAGCTCACCCAGTGAAACTACCCCCCACCTCCATCCTCACGGCTGAGCTCGTCGCCATCAGAGAGGCAGTGCAAATTGTACTCGCCCTTCCCCACCCACCACCGCAGGTAACGGTGCTATCAGACTCGAAATCTAGTCTAATAGCTATCCAGAACGGCAGCTGTGCGTCACGTCCCGCCATCCTTAACGACGTCCTGTGCCTTCTAACGGAGGCCGGCAGGGCAGGAGTCCACTTCCGATTCCAATGGGTCCCCTCGCACGTGGGCCTCCTTGGCAACGAGATGGCAGACAAAACTGCCAAAACAGGTGCCACATTGCCTAACAGCAAAGTCACCTCAATCCAACCCTCTGCACATGACTTCTTTTGCAAAATTGACCGCGCTGCCTGGGACATCTGGAAATTGGAGTACCACTCTACTGCTGTTGAACGTGGATGGCTCCTTAAGACCTGCCTTGGACCGACCCCCCCTACCTTCTCCTCTCTACCCCCGTACATTGCGGCAACAGTCAGCAGGATACGGGTGAATCACTGGCGGACCAAATATACCACTTCCCGCTGCACCTGTGGCGCGGAAGTATCTTTCAAGCACTGCCTCTTCTTGTGCCCCGAATTGGAAGCCCACTTCTGGCCCCTAAGGTCAAACTTCAATGACCCTGCCACAGCCCTCGAACGCCTCATTGCGGACTCCTCCTCCAAAGTCGACCTCCTCGTCCTTGCAGCCAACCTCGTCTGCTCCTCCCCAGTCGGGGGACTGCTGTAAACACCCCGACCACCCCCACATGCACCCGCATGCCCACAAGCGAAAATCAAAACTCTTACCCAATTACACAACTTCTCAAATCACCCCAACACTTCCCTAACATCTCCAAATACACTATTTGAAGCCACCCAGAAACTACAAGCCAGTCCCTAAATCGGCTAGCTCCGCTGGGACTAAAATCACAAAACTTGAACTTGAACAGTCAGCGCTCCTAGAGGTCGGACGTCTCTTCAACCAACTCTCTCCACAAGCTCCAAGTATCATCGCCGGCCGGTGGTGGCTGGGAGATATATCTCCTAGCTGCTGCCGGTCTGGCATGGCCGACCTCTACGTTGACGTCGGCAGGCGGGTTTACACCAAGACAAATACACACACACATTTCCCAAGTCACGTAAATCTCTGTTTTCAGAGTAGTGCTTGGAAGAAAAGAGGCACATGCACACTTTCTCGCTAGCAAAGCAGAGGCCCAAACCGTCTCTCTCAGTACGCCCAATCTGACCGCAGGCTGGTTGACGGAGAGACTTGGGACACCTTTCTGTCCGACCGGCCCGCAACCAAACGCTGGCCTCTCGCTGACGCTGGTGAGCGAGTTTACACTTCTGACATTTACACACAATTCCCAATCGCGTAATTCTCTGTTTTCAGAGTTGTGATTGGAAGGAAAGAGACCATACAACACCCGCCCGTCTGCCCCTCCCTCGCACCGCCACTGAATCGACTCTTCTGAAATCCAAACCCAGCCTGGGGATAAACAGGCAACGCTCGCCCCACCTGTGGCTCATCAGGTTCGCGCTCGCCAGCGGTGGCGGCGAGGAGTTATCTCCTTGCTGCTCCCGTTCTGGTCACTGATCTCTTCGTTGACGTCGGCAGGCGGGTGTACACCGCCCGTCTGCCCCCCCTTGATCAACTCTAAAAGGACTTCAAACCCAAAACCTGGGGATAATCAGGGTACGCTCGCCCCCCCCTGTGGCTTATCAGGACCGCCCTCTACACGCGGGAAGTGAAATCAACTCACTTCTCGTAAGATACACACATACACCTCTCACGAACAGAGCCACAAATCACGCACAAACATCTACACTTACTTTTTCTTCGACTAAAATTCGCTTCCTTTCTAACTTTCTCTTCTACTACATCTTCATTTCAGTTTACCTCCCACTAAAGATTTTTCCGTTTTTCCACCTTTCTCTACTACTACGCCTCCTACCATTTTCTAAACTCGTTGGTAATCCTAACCTCCGGCGTCAAGCGCTGCCCTCCAAGCTCCCGGTCCAGCTCTCCTGAGCCACGACAACAAATAAGCCCCTAATCGCTCGCAATTCGCCCGGTGGTAATAGCCCTCTTTTATACACTACTATCTTTTCATTTTCTAACAGACATTCTTCCCCTCCCACAAAACCCGATCCCGCGCAAGCGAGGTGGTCTTTTCTTGGAATCCAGAATAGTAGTATCCACGGCAGCAGCAATAACATCTCGTCCAGTCTTGTAGCAGTCCCATCGAGCCTCGCCGTCATCAGCCGCCACCGCCTCTGACGTTAGGCTCATCGTCCAGCTACGACTGATCAGATCCACTAAGCAGTGGCTATTACTTGTGGTTGTTTTACCAAAGAGATTAGAATAAGAGACCAAAGTGAATTTCATTTTCCCTGGCTTGTTCGAACCAAACCACTACACAACAATCTTAGGCAAATAAAAAGTGCAATATGACAATACAAAAAGTAAAGCTCAGATATAATGAGATGCAATACATTACAATACAGAGCATAGGTGGTTAGAGGGCATCAACATTAGTTTATTGCATTACTTTTGAAAGAAAAAAGAAATATGCTTATTCGACATATTCAAACAGTTGTAAGCATTTAAATATTGTGCTTCTACTGAAACATGCAGTGAATTACAACAATAATAAACAGAACAAAGCGACTCGTTCATACAAAACATGCAATGTGATAGAAGAAAGCAATACATTTTAAATAAAGAAATCACATTTACATTTGAAAAAACAAGACAAAACAAAAAGTAAACGCACAAAAAGCATTAGTAAAATAGATTCAAAATCAACAAAAAATATGCATTCCTTTTAATAACAAAACAACACAAAAACGTGCACAAATACATGCAAATAAAGAAACACTAATACATAAAAAAACGTACACATTTGATAACCAAATCAAAACCAAAAGAAATCATGCCTGACAAATAAAAGCATGCTTAATTGACCAGTAGGTCACCTCGGACACATTGATATTTGGTGTTATATAGGCAATCATTAGATGTGTTAACTCAATTTAATGGAATTTACAATCTTGGTCATTTTGTTTCATAAGAATGCATTTGGGGCGAATGTAGTGTAAACAAACAGATATTTCGGAGACTTGTTATAGGTAAGTGAACTTGCAGGCTTTAGGAGGTTCTCTTATATTTTCTTTCAAATATTTGGAATCCGTTGTGGCGGTCCACAAAACAGATTCCAATTATTTGAAAGAAAACATACGAAAACCATCAAACACATACAAATGTACATACACATACCAAAGGCTTTTTTCTCCGTACAAGGTAGGTAGCCGAAAAAAACAAAGGCATGAGATCCCCTCCCACCCATATCTCCTGGATGAGGGGTCATCCCTGCAACTCGCCCACTGCAGTGTCGCAAGAGACAGCACACCCAGAGTAAGGCCGCTTCATTAAATCGTCGACTCCCACTCTCCATCCTCTCATGCATAAATGGAGAAATACCTTTGGACTGTGTTAATTTATTTTTCACACATGCAACCTCACCCTCTCATGCATCACCCATACACAACCATTCTTATCCATTCCCGTCCTTCCTCAACAGATATTACTCTCCTTCCCAATGTCACTTGTACCACCATCCATCCATCTCATGTTCACTTCTTCCGGGTGTAGGACAGTTGCTCACCGGAGAAGTGACAAATAGGACATTTGCTCACCAAAGGATTATTTCTTACTTTTCTTGAACTTAATAAACAATATACAGGATTTTATTAGTTATATTGTATTATATACACAGCAATAATACAGAAACAATATCCAAACTCTTAGTTTTTAATTCATTATAAAATTAAATACTAATTCCTTCCATCAATATACAGTAATGATCTTTTACTGGTCCAGTCTAATGGTGTGGCTAACTGTTCGTATGTATCTCTGTCATTTAATAAGTCGAAAATTTTACTTTCATAGTCTGAATTGACTCCCAACCCAACTAGGGTAAGTAGTCAATGAAACCCACTAAAAACAATGCATTAAATTATATTGTAGAGTTTGATAAGTTCTTGGCCTTTAACAATTATGATAAAGATTTACTTTATCTGTGCCAGGGGTATGCTGCAGGAAGTCAGTGTCTTCCTGACTTTCTAAATGCAGTTGGCCACACCATTAGACTGGACTTGTAAACCACAAAGGACAATAAACCCACTTCAGTACTGCACCAGTTATAAAACTGTAATCACTATATGTTAATGGAGGAAATTGGTATTGAATTTTATAATTAATTAAAAACTAAAATATGAAAGTTTGTATATTGTTTGTGTATCATTGCTGTAATAGATTTCAATATAACAAAAAAGCCCGTATTATTGCCGTAATAAACTTTAATATCACTAAAAAAAATCCTGTATACTATGTTATTAGGTTTGCATATTGTTGCTGTAATAAACTTCAATATAACTAAAATAATCCTTTGGTGACCAAATGTCCTATTTATCACTTGTTCGGTGAGCAACTGTCTGTACCCGACTTCTTCCACACACCTTTTACTAATCTTTCTTCACTCAATTATACCGTGTCCAAACCACCCCAATGCTTTCATCAACTCTATCATCCAACCCATTTTTCATTCCCGTTCTCCTCCTCACCTCGTTTCTCACCCTATCCAGCCTAGTAACCCCTATCACACTTCTCAAACCCATTCAAACTCCTGTGTGTCATGTTTCAGCCCCATACAATGCTATTGACACAATCACTTTCACGCAATCTACTCTTAGCATCCATTCCCAATGCTCATTTCTCATTACACTAATTAATCCCCCAAGGCATTTATTTGCTTCTCTCAACCAACATTCTACCTCCACTCCCCCTTTTCCCGCCACATTAACATCTACTATAAGTATCCAAAACTATCCACTTCCCCCAATCTTTCTCCCTTGATACTCAGTCTGCTGCTACTCTCTCCCCTTGTACATCTCACCACCTTTACCTTCAACTTCCTTCTTTTGCACACCTTCCTAAACTGTCACCTACTTCCTCAATCCTGCTACATGCAGTGTCGTCACCCCATCCATGTATAAATTGAACAGCCAAGTTGACATAACACATCCCTGACAAAGTCCCACATTCACCTCAAACCATCTCCATTTCTGATTTTAACAAAAGCACTACTACCATCATAAAAAACTGTCTTTAAAAGCTTTCCTCCTATCTATATCCGCAATACTGGAAAAATGAAATTTATCATCCTGAACACGACTCAGACGGAAAAGTTAAGATATCGGTGTAATTTTGAAATTGGGAGAAACAAATGTGCCAGCAGTATAGTCAGTGAATGGAACAGACTTCCAGCAGAGGCAGTGCAATGTAGTAAATTGAAGTTGTGATTTATTTAGACAAATACCTAAGCAATTTGCTGCATTACCTGCCAGTTGTTTGGTTTCCTATCTATATTTTCTTTGGTTAATTACTTATTCAAAAAGTCTTCTGTCGGCATGCTCAACCTTGTTTATTCCAGCATATAGTGAAACTACCTTTGCCAAAGTTTGTCAATGTCACACACATCAGATTGCCAAATTTACACAAAAACTACCTACGCCCTCAAGCAGCACTATTGATACTTCTATCCTTGCCACAGCTTCCTACAGAAAACTGGATTACCAAATAAATGCCATCAAATCACTACAACATACCAAGTACAATGGAGTATGTGGCCGGTGCTAAATTGGCCTGGAATACAAAAGCATTTATCAAACCATACCCAACTAGCATTCACCCTACATCTATGCAACCTGCACTGTATGTACCAATTATCTATGCAGTATTTATGAGCAGCAAGTTTTGGACGTACATGTTCTAAGGGGAGAGAGTTGGGGAAAATCAGATTTTTTTTAGTGAAAGGTAAGTTGTGAGTGAGAGAAAAAGAAAACAGACAAGGTAGTGTTGAACGTAATAGAGAGGTTTTGGAAGGATATTACAAGAGGATGATGTATGGAACAGAAACACGGAACACGAGTTTAAATGTGCGAGATGAAATTCTCGAGAAATTCGGTAGGGGTTACTAGGCTGGATAGAGTAAGAAACGAGGCAAGGAGAGCAGGGAGTGGTTGAAAAGGAGTTGGGAAATAGGGTTGATGAAAGAGTAATGGGATGGTTTGGACACATGGGAAGAGTGTAAGATTAGTATAAAAGAAATATGGAAGGCTAGTGGATAGAACGAATGTTGGGGGGCAACCAAGGACAAGATGAATGAAAGGGGTAAAACAGGCATCTCAAGGAACGGAGATACAAGATAGGGGAGTGGAAAATGCTCATGTATGGATGCTGCTGTGACGTATAGTTGGTGAATGATATTTCAACAGCCCGAAAGGATTTCTCACAGTCCATGTTTCTGCATGGGAGAGGGGGAGTTGCCAAACGAAGTGACCTTGCCGAGTCTTGTTGCATTGCTTCCAACCCACGGCAGTGGGCAAGGCCAAAAGGGAGGGGTGGTGAATAAAGTGGAATATGTAGGGATACAATGGGATTTCATGATTGCTCTTGGCTACCTCCGTTACCAAAAACACCACCCTGGCATTTGCATACTTATGACCACATGCATATTCATAATCTGGGGAACACATCAGAACCTTGTATCCATCATCAGCTTAATCCCCATAACAGGCAACCACCCAAATGCATCATAATCCTGAAGTCAGCCCAGTTTGAAGTCTGTATACATCCTACCCACATCAACAATTTCTAGGCCATTGAGTACAACACCATGGAATCAGCTTCCCTTCAAAATCAATCATTGTATACATGCAGGTAGTCAAGCCTGTAGGCTGAATACCTTCAAAAGTGTGGTGTCCAAGCAAGTTTATTGTTAAGGTTCAGCTGAACTATCACTGGGTAGTAGAAATAATGAAAACTTGTGCACATCAGTCATGAAGAACAGTAGTGCCAATAATACACTATCTATCTTCATGGCCAAAGTGAATGAAAGTACTCATTGCTCAAGTCATTTATTTAATAAAGGCTGTGAAAACTTCCAGTCCAGGAAGTGCACATTTTGCCAATGCATTTTGAACAGGTACATTGTTTTGAGCCATCTCAACCTCAAGGCACATCCTCATAACCAATAGCAACTGAAAGACAGCACCTGTGAAGAGAAAAAATATATGTATATCCATTATACTCCGGTCCCGACAGAACCTCTGTCAGGAATAAATTTCAGTAGTTATAGCAACATCAGATGTCAGTTAATACATGCATACCATCATATAATAATGCATTCCCTCAAACAAGTGGTCCACGAGCCCCTGCCCCAAAAAGCCTCTGAACACCAGTGCCCTAAAGCCATTCCAGCAAAGCCCATCTCCCACAGACATGTACACATTCCAATGAAACCTTGTGATACCAACATGCAAACCAAAGCCTCCATATTAATAAAGTAATTCAATGAGTGATGCACAGAATATTAAACTTGAAAAGGCATGCAATCAAAATTCTACACTGGTGACACTTAAAAATTTGCAATTGTTTGCGGGAATTTTGCAAATAAACATGAACATAATGTTCATGAATTATGGGATTATCATAGAACCATGCATACCTTTTTCATTTGAAACTTGATTCCAACTGCTAGTTGTTCCAAGGGCACACCCCTGGAAACAGATGTTTGACGAGGGCATCCAATGCCAAGAATTGATTACACTTTGCTGGAAGTCCAAAGATAAACCATCTTACAAATTTGTTCACAAGCTCATAACTAATTTTGAAATTTCAGGGAGCACAGTACTAGTCAATTAGGGTACAGGTGACATTATCAAGGATCACAAAGCATATACAGCAGCAATAAGTACATAGCAAGTAGTAACACATCACTTTTAATGAAGTTAATACCCCAACTTTTCACATTGGCAATACAGACCCCACACACAAAGTCATGCTGAACAAACAGCATCACCCATTAAACTTCAGCAAATCTCACTAACTTTACAAAACTTGACTACCAAAACATAATACAAGTTTCATGAATCACTTACCTAGTCTCAATTTTGCCCTTCTTCAGCAGATTAAAGTCCCTTCATCTCATCCTAAAGCCAGTCTAACCATGGGTCGTTTATCCAACCAGAATGTATTTTTACAAGCTTACTCCATTAATACAAGTCTGGATGCCTTTAGAAGGCTGGGTGTGTCCAGGAGGGATATTGTCAAAAATGAGGCCCAAGAACAGGGGCTGATCTACCAACAGGCACAATGTCATGGAGAAGTGACAATACCTATTTGCATGTTCCAGGCGAATGAAAAACTATACACGTCTAGAGCCATTTATTTAATAAAGGCGTTGAGGACTTCCCATGGTTGACTTCAAGTGCAGGGATCGCACATTTTGCCAATGCTTTTTCAACAGGGACACCAAGAAGTTCATGGCAAGGTACAAGTTTTGGGCCATCTCATCTGGGTTCATATCCACATGGCCAATAGCAACAGAAAGGCACAACACCTAGAAAAGAATACATAAATTACATTCTGGTACCTCTCAGCATCTCTGAAATATCTGGGACAAATATCAGTAAAGTTCTGATATAATCACAGTAATAATCAGATGCTAATACATGCAAAAACATCATTTAATAATGCATTTCCAACAAGTGCTGAACCCCATCCCGAGATTTCCAAATGGTACCCAAAAGCAATTTCATCAAGTTCTCCCCCCCCCCAAGGATCAACATTTGTTTGTAGGAACATTGCATACAAAATGGACCAGGCCTGTAAGGAGATCTTGGAACTATGCATACCTTCTTCATCTGGAACTTGATTGTGGCCTTGATTTCATCCACTTTGTCAGTCAGTTTCTCTGAGTGAGTGCACATGGTAGGGAATTTGCCAGCCTTGTTAAGACCAGGTCCCAGGAGACGGGGGATCTGTTTGATGAGGGCGTCTGATGCAATGAATGCATCGTACTTCTTAGCTGCAAGTTAAATGAAAAATCCATTATACAAAATTGTTCATAATAAGCTCATTAAACTAATAATGCTCAAATTTCAGAGTGAGCTGAGTATAATTCGTCAATTTGGGTTCAGTTGACACGCAAATCATCATTGAAATTACCTAAGGTATGTATGGCATCAACTAGTACACTTTAAATAGAAATTGTACAGAGTACCTTACTTTTCATGAAGTAAACACCATAATTCACAAGTTACACAAAGCGGAACAAGATTTTCCATGCATTTGGAGAAACAAATATTGTTCACATACATTGAGTTCACATTTAATAAAGGAACACCTCAAGAATCCCAACACTAGAGAATAGGAAATAGATACAATCTTGCCTAAACAAACCATAGCCAACCTGAAAAATCGTCAACCTACTAAATTCTGAGCTGACTACTCTTCTGGTAATCCAAATATGAATTACAATAACACTATGGTTGGACCCCAACTCTCCAAATAAAGTTACTGCAACCCAGGAACACCTAAATATTACCCCTATTCGAAGAGATCAAAATCTAGTCTTCCTATTTCTGACAATGAAGGACTTTCACTCCCTGCAGTTTATACATCAAATTCATCTCATCAAGTATATGAGAAATACATTTGGGAATGGATGCAAAGAAAAGATTGTATGGTGTAATCGTGCCGACAGCACTATATGCGACAAACTTTGAACATAAGAGGAAGAAGGGAGCTTAAACATGTTTGAGATGAGGTGCCTGAGAAGTATGGTAGGGGTTACTAGGCTGGATAGTGAGAAATAAGGGGAGGAGAACAGGTTTGGAAAAGGGAGTTGGGAGACAGGGTTCATGAAAGTATTGAGATGGTTTGGACACTTGTAAAGAACGAGTGAAGAGATTTGTTAGAGGTGTGGAAGGCAGTAGGAATGAACATGAGGGGCCAACCAAGGACAAGATGGATGGATAGGGTGAAAGGGGCCTTGGGAAAGAGGGGAATATCTGTTGAGAAATGACAGAAGATGGGGGTGAATGGAGAATGGTTGTGCATGGACGTTGGCACAGTATGGGGCAGAAACATGGAATATAAGAGGAAGATAGTGAGAAATGAGGTGAGGAGAACAGGGGTGGTAAGGGAGTTGGGAGATAGGGTGGATGAAAGTATTGGGATGGTTTGGACACATGGGAAGAATGAGTGAAGAACGACCAGTAAGAAGTATGGAAGGCAGATGTGGAGGGAGAACATGAGAGGGCAAGCCTAGGATGAGATGGATGGACGGGGTGAAAGGGGTTTTAGGGAAGAGGGGAACATCTGTTGAGGAAGGAAGGGTAAATGGAAAATGGTTGTATATGGATGATGTGATGCATGAGGTGGAATGGATAGGGGGCAAGGCAGTATGTAAAAGAAAAATTTGATGCAGCTTGAAGGGATTTCTCCATCTTCTCCTTTTCTGCATGAGGGGACGGAGAGGGGTCACCAATGTAACCCCTTCCATACGGTGCCGCCTACAAAGGTGGCATGGGGAGCAAGTGGATACGCGAGGCTGCCACGTCAGCGTCTTGATAATATTTATTGTAGTTGTCCCTGCGTAACTGACACACACTCAAAATTCACGGGTGAGAGAGAGAACGATCGATATATGCGGTGACTATTTTTAAGATGCGAGTATTATGGCGCAACATCGTACGTCTGGCAGCTAATGCTGCCCACGAGATTTTGGCCCGGAGTGAAGTGGTTAATGAAACGGCCTTGCTGTGGATGTGGTGTGTCTTGAGTCACTGAGTCTGACCCAGTGGACAAGATGCAAGGATGACCCATTATCCAGGAAGTGCCAAGATAAGAGGGAGGGTAGAAGGTGGAGTGTATTAGGGATACATACATATACCAAGGCTTTTTCCCCCTTACAAAGGGGTGTAGCCAAAAAGAAAACGGCATAAAATCATTCCCACCCATTCCATCCCTGAATACACTCCACCCCCCTCCACCTTATCTTAGCACCTCCTGAATGAGGTATTAGGGATGGAATGGTTTTTATGCCTGTTTTTTGGCTACCTCCCTTGTAAGGGGGAAAAAGCCTTCAGCATATGTAGCAGATAATATAAGTGTGAATGAGTTAGGATGCTAGTAAATATCTATGGTGGGATGTAAAGCCATTAAATATAGTTAATCTGTACAAGGCAGGTCATGCCCAAGACATTGTGCAGCACAGATTTCGAATTTTTTATTGAAATTTTAAGGGCTAGTTTTGCTTAATCCTCAATAGAATATGACATACAGGTCAACTTTGGTCCCACAGGGGTGGCCAAACACCCCTGTGGCAAATGGATATCCACATGTTGCTGCTACTGCAGTCTTGCCAGCTTCACCCCCCACCTTCAAGTTCTGGTCCAGTCATGAATACAACTCCCTTGACAATTTTTTGTCATGGCTCTACATTTCCATCCTCAACTTCTGTGAGGGCGTATTATGAGTGGCCCTAACTTCTGATTCTCACCTCTTCTGTCCACATTTGACCCCCCCCCCCCCAATTCACTCAAGGGAACAGCAGTGCAACTAACAAGTGCTACACGAGACACCACAAAGCCCTTTTGAAGGAATTCATGTGCGACACCTATTACATTTACCTTGCTATATATCTTAAGTGTGGACTTCTAAGGATTTACCATGGCTGGCCTGCACAAGACCAAGGACGACAATGGAATGACACTTCAATTTGTTGAATGTACGTTCTTTGGAGGTGCCAAGATAAGAGGGAGGGTAGAGGGGAGTGGAGTGTATTGAGGATAGAATGGGTGGGAATGATTTAGGACTTTTTTTTTTTTAGCTACCTCCCTTGTAAGGGAGAAAAAGCCTTTGGTATATGTACATTCTTTGGAAGAATGATATTGAGAAAGTGGTATATTAGTTGTGCACACCTATGTGATATAATAAAATTAATTTTAAGTTACAACATGAATGTAATACGAGATTTTCTTGGCAGGAGAGAAAATTGTTACAAGGAAATCTACTAATGAATGAAGCCGCTAGGATACGGTACAGACGCCATGCCAGTCCTGTCACTATAAGACCATGGCTTTAATGTTGCGAACCTGGTAATGTTAATAAGCGATGCTACAAAGACAATGGGCCCTCCTTGGACTTTCAGAAAAGACGGGATTCTGCTGTTGTTTGTTAATTGCCCAAGGTATAGTAATCAGGCTGTCAGCATCTGTGACAATGACGACCCAGACGATCCTTTAGAATTTGTGGTCCCAAATTACTTAACATTTAATTGGGATGCCACCTTATCGTTTGTCAAGTGTTGTCTGCCTGGTCCAGTTGAGGCCTGGTGTACGCCCTCGGTACTTCCGCCAGTACCTCGCGAGGTATGTATTCTTAAAGGTATATTGTGGAACTGATATCCATGCATTCCTTCAAGCTATGAAAAACCTATACGACCCCCAATCAGTGATTGAACAGGCCCCCAACATCCATGATGATGACAATCTGGATGACCTTAAATTACAGGTAACATTTTACTAAATACACATTAGGTTTGGTTAGGTGAATTTATCATCCTTTCATTTCTTCAATGTTGGCATTTATCATAAACATGGTGTACCATTCGTCCAGCATGACTTCATTCCTTACTAAATCTGTTTTAGCCATTTTTTTATCTCCAAGAAAATTGCATATTACGTTGATACACAATTTACAAAATTAACCTCTTCACTCCAGGGCACATCGCATTATAAAAAATAAAGCCAGTGCTCAATCGTTTGTTCTCATTCACCCGTATATTTTGATAACCATAGAAAATCTGATGAAGCCAGTTTAGAGAGAATGGAGTTTACGTAGGTGCGACTACAATAAATATAATCAAGATGCCAGTGTCAGCATCATCGAGTACCCACTTGCTCCTCATGCCACCTACGTAGGCATCACCATATGGAAGTGGTTAATAATTAATTTTCTAAAGCTATATCACATCCATGTACACAACTGAACATTTACCCAATTAACCTATTACTTTGTGTAGGTGTGCACAACTAAAATTTTACCAAGCTACCACCCAAAATACTTCATGTAGCCACCTCAGATTAATTTCATTTTTCTATTAGCAAACACTAGACCCTTGAATGCTACGCTATGCAAAATCAATGCCATACAATTCCTAAGTTACTAATGCATACATAAATTGAAGGTTTCAGGAAGCACTCACCTAGTTTCTTTACAAGTTTCTTGTCCTTGTTCAACTTTTTCAAGTCGTCAGCAGACATGCAAGGAAGCCCATTCTCCTTAGCCTCGTCAATGTGCATCTGGTCACCCAAGACGCACACCTTCATCTTGGCCTTGGGGATGTGCTTCAACCTAAACAGGAACAAAATACTTACAAATGACACTGTACGTCGCGATCCACTAAACGATATTCCTGAATCAAACACGGGCATTTATTGAAACTAACATCCAATATCTCTTACATTAACATGAATAATATAAAAAACAAGAGCAAAAAATATTTTTTACATTGAACTTCACAAAATTAAATCAGCATGTTTAAAGCAGTGGTTACCTTGCCATCTGCAATTATTCCATTAAGACACTGGGAAAATTGTAATTGTTCGACAGGTTTCCCCATCTCCCCAAAATTTTAAGACCCTGGGTGAGAGTCCGCCAAGAGCTTTAGCCTCAGCTTCCTGACATTACCAGACAAACAACGCCAGAGTCGTATGGTCCAGACCAGCCCCGTTACTTATGATTTTGCATTTGTACTGAGCATTCAAGTTACAATGGGCAGCAGCAAATACAAACACAAAAGCACTTGGCAGTTCCTTCCATATCCATCTGGGTTTGTGAGCAGGCAGGGGTCAGGTAACTTACTTGACAGTGCCTGAAAAACGCTTGTCCTTTTGAGGATCATAGTTCTTGAGACCAATTTGGAGCTCTACAGTCTCACGGAATCCTCTCTTCTTGTCTTGTGCACCCTGCAAGACTGCATTGATGCACTCGTACAGAATATCACGCGTCACCTTACTGCAACAACAAATGAAATTTTAGACTCCAACACAGTACATCTGTATTAGTATCATAATTCGTTATATACTGAAGTTTTACAACCTCCAAATTGCATTTCTATTACTCTATATGATATCCTTACTAAAAATGTCTACATCATATTCAAAATTAATCGCGAGGAAACTATTTATAACAGGACACATACCTCATCCTGCCGTCTTCCTACTCGGCCAGTGTGGAAAGAACGTCAATGGCGGACACGAGGTAATTTACAGGGGACATTAGGGCATATCCATAAAATGTAAAATTAAATACATTGACCTATAAGAATTCTGCAAAGTAATTGAGAATATAATGTTTTTATATTTATCTATATATAATTTATATTTTTTGTAAATACATGTTGAACAATAAAGTCTGAAAATATTAAACTCATCGGAATATCGTGTAGTCATCATCTCGAGATTTTGCATCAAATAGAATTTATAATTTTTTGAGCTTTATCTTTTCTATGTGATCTAATCATCCATAGATATATTATCTTGTGTTTTCTCTATTCCTTCAAAGCTGCTGGAAATACAATTAAACAATAATGAAGACAAAATTAACCTGAAAGTAAAAGTAATGATATATGAAAAAATGGAATGAAATATGTATTTTTTCTCGTTAAGCTCATTTTGTGTGTACATCACAATAATTTTGCTTTCACTAAAGTTTTGATATAGCAGTGCTAATCTAGCAATTTGTTTTTCGTTGCTGGAGTTGCCTCGGCTTAGCCTACGCCCTTCTAATACCTTTTGTGTGTGTGTGTGTGTGTGTGTGTCGGATGATTCCCTGTTTACTTTGTTCTCATTTAATTTTTCTAAACTTTTTACTTAATTTATTCTTCGTTTTCCTGCGTTTCGACGGCTGCTTCATACTAGGGCGATTCATGTCAACTATTATGAATTCGTTCGAGTACAAACGACTTCGGTTACAATGTTTTGTTTCTCGAATCACAAAACGTCATATTACCTTTGTGCCATATATTTGAGGAGCTACATGACAAAAGAAGAAAAATTAGATATATACGAGTGTTGGACACAAAAGTCTGAAATACTGTATTGATTTTTTTCTTACGAAGTCTTTTCCGAGCTTTTCAAATTCACAGCAGCAGTGTTCAGGCGGGCGTTGTCAAAACTAACCTCTTTCATTTCCAGGTTTCATAAAATTTTCCTGACATATACTTTGTATCTTGTATATTTCAAATTTACTTTTTGTTTGCCTCATAGCTTCACCTTTTTTCACTCCACTTGTATATTTGCATTTGTAGTTCTTTCTTCGTCTTTCATAGTGTATATATAATAATGTTTACATTAATATTTTTCATATGGAATTTACATTATCGTACTCGTTCATATTCCTTTTATGAATACACACATACATGAATACACACACACACACACACGGTGGCGCGGTGGTAGAGCACTGGACTAGGAGGTACGGTGCGTGCTCGCAGTACCCAGTTCGAATCCGGTATAAGTTATGCTGTGAATAAATTATTACCATTACCGAATCCGCCCCACCTCGGACATGTGACTTGAGCCACCTCCCCTTGTTCCTACTTTGTACCTCTCTCACTGTATAAATTCTTGTACATCTTACCTTGTATCCATTCTGCTGAAGAGGACCACAGTAGTGGTCGAAATATACAGTTCGTCTGTCTCCTTTGCTTTGTTTCTCCGACAGTGGGTAATTTAAAACATTTTATTAAATGTGCTACTACATGTTCGTCTTGTGAAATATATATATATACATATAAATATTGGTGTATACTACACTATGTACTACGCATTTTAATACGTATGCGCCTGGGTGAATGTGGCGGTCATGGATGTCGGTCTATGTATGTGTATATACACATGTAAATTAGGTAATAGTACACTCACGCAACACAGATTGTGAAATCTTTGGGTATGTGCACATTTTCGCGCTTGTTAGCATGGCTAACGCACGGGAGCATTACATTCTGTGCCGTAGAGCAGGGAGCGAGAGGGGCGAGTCTTTAATGCACCTTGGTTACGATGTGACTGCTTAATGCATCTGCCCCACTGTTATTTCCCTCCATGTACAAGTGTTTTTTGTTTTTCCAAAATCTTTACCTCTTCGTTCACCATTTATTTATTTTTTTAACTTTTTTTCCTCCTCTTTTCTTTTTCCATCAGCTTTTATGGCCGTTGCCAAAGACGTTCAGGCTCTCTCAGCGCCGCCACCGCTCGGAGATTCTGTGGGCGACGATCTTTTTGATATCAGTAATAACGTGTTCCGCCAAAACGGCGTCGCTTTCCCGCCATCAAGGAACCTCACTGACGCTTTCCCTTTCCAATTTCCCAGATTCATCTTCGTCGTTTGCATTACCAACGACTTGGCTGACCCAAGTGGCTGCTTACCAATGTTCGTCATCATTTACTTCTTCTTTCGCGAATTTGCATCATTTCTCATTAAACAAGAACGCCAAGCTCTTCTCTCTCTCTCTCTCTCTCTCTCTCTCTCTCTCTCTCTCTCTCTCTCCTCAAAATTGATAATCATGGTACTAATATAATCAATTACAGTATTGTCATATTGTGGTATCACTCGTATCATCAATAAGATATCTTATTTGAGTATCCTAGACCGCGAGGATTTTCTGTTCTTGTTTCCGTGGTGCGGGAGGAGAATACCGCCACCGTGTTCCTTGTGTCATAAAAGGTTACTAGAGTCAGTTCTTGTGTTCTGGGGCTAAGGGGGTGGATCAGAACGTCGCTCCTTACAGTAAAGGTCGAGGTGACGGCGGTTCGAACTTGCCACCAGTGAGTTGGACCAAGGACATGGCCCATTAAATTCTACGCTACAAAGTCCTGAGTGAGAGGCACCGCCTTAGCCTCCCGATAGGGGGAGTTGGCGACGTTAAACCGAACCAGGACGTAGAATATGTCTACCCTGTTTCTCCGGAGTGATGAAGTTGGAGAAAAACATTTCTCTTTTTTTTTTTTTCTTCTTTTTTTTTAGGGTTGCTTGAACAATTTCCGTTTACCTATTTCCTTTTCTTCTCCCTTTCCTTCTTCTTCTTCTTTACCTACTTCCGCTTCTTCTCCCTTTCCTTCTTCTTCTCCTTCCTCCTTTTCTTTTTCTTTTTCTTTTTAATTGTCTTCCAACAAGCACGGGAGCAATCGCCTTCAACTTTCCTTTCTAAACCAAAATGCCACATATTTTTATAAAAAGAAGAGAAAAAAAAAGGTAAAAGAAAAAGACTCCCCTATTCCGTTTCCATGTTGGAAAAGTTCTTTCGTCAAAAAAAAAAAAAACTTTCTTCCGTTCCGTGTGATGGTGGCGTCATCGGTAGCGTGCTGGTCTCGTTATTTTTCTTCCGACTGTTGGAGCAGATTTGCAGCTCGTAGCTTTCAGGAAGGAGTCTCATATGCTGGAGGAAAATAATCTACTTCCTCCAGCATAATATCAAATGACAGTCTATGGATTTTTGTTGAGAAAACAATATAGTTTGCCAGAGAGTGACTTTACGGCAGGAAAAGTGCTGGAGGTGGGCGGTACCACCGATTAGTCGGAGGTTGGAGGAAAAATGGCCCAGTGTAATAATGCATTTAGTTGTGGGTTCGAATCCCTCACTCCTCTTCAATTCCCAGCAGTGGTTATGACCTGCCCCCAGCAGTCGCCAGAGCGCATATAGTACATAGGGCAAAGGTGACGGCTTAGGCCGCAGCTACTCAGCGCCTCCTGGCGTAGTAGGTTCCTGATCTGACCTCGGGCAAATGATCTGATCTCTCAAGAGATGTGACATATTTTTTTTTCTTAAGTCTACACTCAAACGAGACTTTCCAGTTGCTCTACAAATACCACTGCAATTTCCTAATCCATGAATGCCCAAGGTTTCTTTAAGATTAATCATATCATTTGGCCTACATAAATAGTTGATGATGATGATTCGGATTAACGTCGCGAGCTCCCCCTCTCAGGAGGCTAGGACGGTGCCCCTTACAGAGGACTTTGTAGCGTGGAATCTAATGTGCCATGCCCTTGGTCCAACTCGCTGTTTGCAGAGTTCGAACTGCCTTCACCTCGACTTCCGCTGCAAGTAGCGACGCTCTAACACGAGCGGCCAGCCAGCATCCTTGACGTAGATCAGCGTTTCTCAGCCAGGGTTCCCCGGAACCCAAAGGTTCCGCAATAGTTCCTTTAAGTTTCCGCGAGAACAAGTGAGATAAGCTTATGCGCTTTTATTTTTTTTATTCAATTTCATATGCGTAATATAATTAAACACGCACGAAATATTCTTGGTTATTGTAATAATGTAATATAGACATCATCCTATCTAACCTATTATTACGATGAAAATAGATTGAGAAAGATATGGTAAATGTTTTTTTTTTTTTTGTGCGCAGGGGTTCCTTGAGACATCAGGCAATTTATTTTAAAGGTTACGCAAGGGTAAAAAGGTTGAGAAACGCTGGTGTAGATGATAGAATCATTCAAGTAGCTACTCCGGGCAACAAAGACCGTACGCAACCGTGCGTACACACACGCACACATACACACACGCACGCACGCACACACACACACAAACACACATACACACGCGCGCACGCGCACACACACACACACACACACACACACGCACGCACGCACGCACACACACACACACACACACACACACACACACATACACGCGCACACACACACACACACACACACATTGAAGGGTTAAGGAAAAAAACTGACAGTCATCTAGTCATCTTCGCAAAAGATTGGACTGATTTAACATTTGTGAGCGAACAGAAGATGACTAAAAAAAAGTCAACCCTGATTAAGATGAACTTCGGTTCTGGCTTGTCACAAATATTCAATAATAGTTGCGACAAAGCAACAGGATCGGAGAGGAAAATTTATGATCTGTTGAAGTCGTCCAATGATAATTAATAATGATAAAAAAAATCGCGCCTATATTGCATGTCATTATACGCTTAATGCAATCTACTTCTTTATTATTCAGGAATTCTTTATACCCACTGTGACCATTGCCTTCATCATCTTCTAATCAAAAGAGTTTTGTTGAGTGTATAATAATTGTAAGGATCAAATCACAGATGACGAATGTCTTTCTTTGTGGGAAACAGATGATGCGACTCTGGTTCAGAAAACGGGGCTGCAATGTCGTTTGCGTTTGGAGTTGCATTCAAGTAGCGAACGAAAGTGATGATCTACTGTATTATATCACTGAACCACTTTCTAGGATTTCGTTGTATTTTCTCCTCTACATTAAAGGATAGGAATTATAAGATATTTTTCTAATTATTTAAAATCATGTTTACAATTGCTTGTAATCAAAAAAGATTAAAGTTACTTATACTTATTTATAAGAGTTTTTCTTTGTTCTATTTGCAAGAAAATTTGAGGATGTAATTATGCTAGGTTGCCAAAATTATTTTAATACTATTTTTATCTTCTGTCAAATGTTTCAAACTTATGGTAGTTTTTGTACCTACTGTTTATCAAATTAACGAAAGAAAAATGGTGATAGTATGATTTAGTTTTGAAGACGTCGAACCGCCTCAAAGAAAGGTACTTGTGTTCATCAGACCGTGACATTTACTATAAGACTGCACAGAACGAAGGTATATTTTAGCGCTAAGCATTTGAAGATAACATGAAGACAATTCTCGACATGTATAACCAGGAGAACTTTTTAAGAATAAACGACGGGAATGATGGTTTCATGTTATACAAAAAATAGATAGCGAGTGAGACAGAGTATTGTACAAGTTAAAATTGCAGGCGCATTATCAACTCTCGAAGTAAAGATGTGAGGTATAAAACCTGGTAATTATGGCTTCTTGCGCATATATATATATATATATATATATATATATATATATATATATATATGTGTGTGTGTGTGTGTGTGTGTGTGTGAGTGTGTGTATGTGTGTATATATATATATATATATATATATATATATATATATATATATATATATATATATACACACATATATGTACATACACTGTACACTGACTGCTTAGGAGGTTGGGAGGTTTTCGTATAAAATTGTTTTGAATGAGGAGATAGCAACACAAGATTCCGACACAATTTAGAAAACTGAAAACTGCATTCCAAGGAGACAATCAACTTGACCATTCTGTGAGGAAAAAAAACGATCACGTTGGTAACAATAATAATAATAAAGGAAAAAAAAAGAAAAGAAAACGACCAATGAAGATGAAAAAGCCATAGGTAATGAGAAAGCTTTACAGGGAAGAAGTAGAAACTCGGCTGGAAAGTGCAAAAGACATTTTACAAGATCACTTGACATGAGCTTCTTTGATGGCAAAATCAAAACGTGAAAAGTGATACAGAGATCGGAAACTGGAAATACAAACTAGAAGTATCAGTAAAAGTAAAATAAGAAAGGAAAGCAGAATTTTATGCTCAAAATGGAAAATATAAAGTGTACAAAAGAATGATAATGAGCATCTTAGTGAAGAAGAAATGGTTAGGAAGATGAACTGAGGATGATTGCTGTCCTAATCTTGTAAAAATAAACCAAAGTTAATGGTGACGAGGAACAGCATCACATCATAGAATGCCCTCTCTCCCTCCCTCCCTCCCCATCAGAATAAAAATATCTGATCAAAGTGAATTGTTGTCAATCTTATATAGACGAAATTAAACGCACGACTCTTTAGTTACTTTCAATATGTCACTTGTCAGAGTTTCGGCCTTAGTGGAACAAACTACTAATGGACAGAAATATACAAAAGGTACAAATACACACAAACTTTCTGAATACAAATGAATAAGAATGTATAAAAAAAGAAACTATAAAAACAAAACGGATGACAAACACATGAGAAATGGTATCAAACGTCCAATATATCAAGAAGACATAATAATTACCACCAGGAACAGAGGGACCAGAGTTTCTAGAATAAGAATATATGGAGTTCGATTAATGTTCAATTAAATGGAAACAGAAGACAACCCGAAACTGAAAGAATTCTTGGATGGCCGAAAAGTTGGTTTGTGACATTTTCAATTCAGTGAGTGCCCTCAAGGGCCGAAGTCAGGACTGGGTAACCCTTGGCACGCGTGCCAAACCTGCTGACGCACTAACGACTTTCTTCTGGCATGCAAAACCCAGAGCTCACCTTAAAATACATAACTAATGAATCTCCAGCTTCTTTTGAATGACCATTGGTAAATACATCCTGCGCTGGAGGGTAAGGGGCGGATTGGGGCCCTCCTGGGAGGTGAAGGGGGCCCCATATTTGTATGAAGTAGGCCTATAATAATTTTACTCCGTTGGAACGCGAGAAAAAAATATCAAAATATTTGACTGATTCTGGCACCCACACTTAAAAAAAAGGGTTGCCCACTCCTGCTCTAAGCCATTTGGCTCCTGCCCACGGACAGCAAGATTTTCTATATATAGCTACACGATCAAATACACACATTTCTCAACGAGTTAACAAAAATGGTTTGATAAAGGGTGAATTAAAAATGTAACTCTGAGCCTATATTTTTGGTTCAATTAGATAAAAAGTAATTCAGTGATAGGTATTCATTTTTAAGACAGCTTTAGCATAGACTATTCCCGTAGGACAGTTAGGTCTGATCTTAACTTTGCCACCCGCGCACCCACCCATCTCCTCTGACTCAGAGTACCACCCCCTACCCCACCTCCTCCCCCTCCCCTCCCTTCTTCAGCCTCCCCACCCCCTTCCCCTTCCACCACAGACGATGATGGTAAATCACTCAAAGATAGCAGTGAAGCAGACAGGAGTACTGAGAGGGAGGATTAGGAAGACAGGGGGAGGACGAGGGAGGATTAGGAGGAGGAGGAGGAGGAGGAGGAGGGGGGGACTTTCACTGTCTGACCCCCCTCCTTGAGCGGAGGGAGGTCTTTGTGGAGAGGGGGAAAGGAATTTCGACTATTTTCGAGGCGGTGAGGTGTGGCACCGCCTCGGACAATTGATTGTGACCCAAGGCGGAGTTGTATTACGTAGAGTATGTATTGCGTTATCGGCTGTTTAATATCACTCTCCAGGCAACAGCTCTGTTACGACAAAACTGTTATTTTCTTAGAAAATATATTGTAAATAAATAAATGAATAAACAAATAAATAAGCCAATAAATAAATTGATACGTGAATAAATAAATAAATAATTAAATAAAGAAACGAACAGATTAAATAAATAAATAAACAAGTAGATAAATGAATAGATAAAAAGAAATGGGAATGGCGCAACCAGACCATGGAACCAGGTTGGGATGTCCGCCGGAAAACTTTAACGATCCAAATTCGGACGAATACCAGGCGATTTCATTCGTCTGAGGAGATGAGGGAGGGA
Organism: Oratosquilla oratoria; assembly: GCF_046742065.1. NCBI lineage: Eukaryota > Metazoa > Arthropoda > Malacostraca > Stomatopoda > Squillidae > Oratosquilla > Oratosquilla oratoria. The sequence continues at coordinate 191,695 of NC_134807.1, forward strand.
CCCGGGATGGAATCAAGTCTCGTTCGATCGAGACCCCACCCCCCCTTTTTGTCCCGAGACCATCATCCTCTCAGACGAATAAAACTGTCTGGTCTTCGTCGAGAATTTAGATCAGTAAGGTGTGTGTGTGTGTGACTGTGATGTAGGGATTAAGGTCAGGAGGGAGTGAAGTGGAGGGGAGGGGAGGGGAGAGGAAAGGAGGGGCTGGGGAGGGTGGAGGAGGGGAGGGGCTGGGGAGGGGAGGGGAGGAGATGGGGAGGGGAGGGAAGGGGAGGGGAGGGGCTGGGGAGGGGAGGGGAGGAGATGGGGAGGGAAGGGAAGGGGAGGGGGGAGAGGGGAGGGGAGGGAAGGGGAGGGAAGGGGAGGGGAGGAGAGGGGAGGGGATAGGGAAGTGAAGGAGGGGAGGGGAGGGGAGGGGAGGAGAGGGGAGGGGAGGAGGAAATGAAGGTGGGTGTTCGTCACTGAAGGAGTGGTTAATGATGGGTGCCGGGAAGTAAGGGGAGGGAGAGTTGTTGGGGGATGGGGTGATCTAGGGGCGGGGGGAAAGGGGGTGGAGACGGATGAGGGAGCGACGGAGAGAAAAAAAGGGGGACCGATGAGGAAGAAGAGGAAGAAAAAGGAGGAAGGCAAGTAGTGACGACGACGACGACGACGACGACGATGATGATACTGGCGACGATGACGACGCCATCGGCGATGATGACGATCATATTGACGACGACGCTGGTGATGGAGATAGTTTTGACAAAGATACACTGAGAGAGGACAGACACAAAAGCCTCAATTCCCTTTATGAGACGAAAGGGGGCGGGAGGGGGGGAAGCGCTAGTTCCAGGGTCAAATCGAACATCTGCTGCTGCCTTGACCCTTTGTAGGGAAAGAAGAAGAAGAAGGAACACACACACACACAAAAAAAGGAACAGTTGTGGATTGGGGGGGGGGACGGTTCCTTAGTTTTCCCATTCCGCCCCATTTAGTCGTCTTTTACGACGAGGAAGAGAAAAAAGAGGAGGAAGAGAGAAGGGGGGAGGAGTAAAATGGTGACAGACCTCTTGTGGTGGAATGACAGGTTACCATCAAGCGAAAAACTCGCTAATTACGCCCTCCAACATTCCGACGTTTAACTAACGTTGCCAAGGTCATCATTTTGTTCATCTCTCTCTCTCTCTCTCTCTCTCTCTCTCTCTCTCTATCTGCCTGTTTATCTATCTGTATTCCTGTCTGCCTGCCTGTTTGTCTGTCTATGTATATGTCTGATTGCCTTTGCCTGTTTGTCTGTCTATGTATCTGTCTGATCGCATTTGCCTGTTTGTCTGCAAGATTGACTGTCTGTCTGTATGAATGACAGTCTGGCTTACTGTCTCTTTACCTCTCTCTATATACTTTGACTGATTTATCCTCGCAAATGGCGTCCGATGAGCCCAGCCCGGAGAGAGAGAGAGAGAGAGAGAGAGAGAGAGAGAGAGAGAGAGAGAGAGAGAGAGAGAGAGAGAGAGAGAGAGAGAGAGAGAGAGAGAGAGAGAGAGAGAGAGAGAGAGAGAGAGAGAGAGAGAGAGAGAGAGAGAGAGAGAGAGAGAGAGAGAGAGAGAGAGAGAGAAAGAGAGAGAGAGAGAGAGAGAGAGAGAGAGAGAGAGAGAGAGAGAGAGAGAGAGAGAGAGAGAGAGAGAGAGAGAGAGAGAGAGAGAGAGAGAGAGAGAGAGAGAGAGAGAGAGAGAGAGAGAGAGAGAGAGAGGAAAAAAAAGAATGGCAAGCAGTCTAGTCACTGACAAACCTAAAGTACCACATTTGAAAGCGATGAATTGCACGGATTCTGATCGCTTCTTACCGTCTTGTTGCCGTCACTGCTGACGTCGTCATCGTGGCGATGCATGTCGTGAAATGTCTACGCTCAAAATGTTCACATTTTTTCTCTCTCTTTTTCTCCCTTCAACTCTACTAAAGATAGTAACTGGATTAGGTTAGGTTAGGTTAGGTTAAGTGTTCTGGGTGTAGGCATTTTGGGTATCAACCGTCATTGAATCGTTCTTGAACGTACCCATCGACTGTGCGAGGGAAGAAAATAATGACTGAATGTTGGCGAAAGCAAAGTATTGAGATGTACAGAAGATGATGATGACGGTGGCAGGTAAGATATGAGTTTGAAGAGTTGAAGGCTTGAGGAAGTGGAGTTCTAAGTATTTGGAATCGTAAGTGGCGATGGAAAAAGTGGATGTTGAGGTGTCTTAGAATAAAATAAATGAGTAAATGACTGGGTGGAAAGAAAATTGTTGTGATAATTAGCCATTTAGGGATGAATGCAAAAGGAGGGAGGAGGTCATGTGGACGATTGTTCATAGCCACGGTTCTGTATGAAGCAGAGGCTTGGATCATAGGGAAAGCAGAGAGGGAAGAGCTTGAATGTGTTTGAGACTGAATGTTCGAGGCATATGGTAGGTATTACAAGAATAGAGAGAGAGAGAGAGAGAGAGAGAGAGAGAGAGAGAGAGAGAGAGAGAGAGAGAGAGAGAGAGAGAGAGAGAGAGAGAGAGAGAGAGAGAGAGAGAAAGAGAGGTGGGGAATGTGGAGAGGAGCGGCGTTTGAGGGAGTCCTCGGATGAGGGAGACCAGAGACTGCCGAGGTGGTTTTTGGGAAGAAGGGATGAGGAGGAACCAACCGGAAAGGAGAGTGTGGCAAGTGGAAAAGGGGCGAAGTGGTCAGAGGTGGAGGAATCTGTTGCAGAGGGAGGCTGAAATGGGAGGTTGCGGTGAGTGTGACTGACTGGCACGAGTAGCTGTCAGACGGACAAATGTGACGGGGACTGCGGACGGGTGCAAGTGGGGAGATACGGACGGGAAAGGTCCACAGGACGGGTAGACGAAGTGTTTTTTTTTCAATCGGAGGTCAGCGGGTCTCCTGGAGGACCGCAGAAACCTACTGAAGGGTCCGCAGGACGGGCGAGTTCAACATGTTACGGATTAATCTTCTCATGGCTTAATTTTTTTTCCCCATAATTCATGATTATACAATGTGTCTTAATCGAGATGTCCATTTATTCCCTCCAGTTTTTTCCTGGCTAGTTGCGTATCTCAGACTGTGGCGATGATTTGTATAACATGTTATGATGTTTCTATTCATAAATGCTTAGAAAAAGAAACGATATCCTCTCTCATCCCGTGTCAAGAAGGGGCCCCCTGAATATGTAAGTCGATGTAAGGTGTCCTCAAAGCTTGAAAGGTTGAGCAACAGAGAGGTCGAGGGCGATGAGACGGAGGTAGACGGGCCCTCGGAGTGCGAGTGCTTACGACACGAGGCGCTTAGGTGTAATTAAAATTGCGTCACTTTTGCCCCCACATACATGGAGTTTGTGAATTGTTATTGTACAGTCTGAGAAAAGTCGTTGAAATTAATTGTTTTCCTGGCGTAGTTTAACTTTTGAATATAATTTTTCGTTGGTACAGAATGGTTGTGCAAATCTTATTTACTAACATGAGGATTCTCCTTACTATGAGACAGACTGGAAAAGGCCAAAAGAGAGCACATATGGCCCGAATCACAGTGAAAGCATCAGGAACATGATAGAAGGTAATCAAAATCAAGAACATATGTTGTTTGCTTATATACAGAAACCATTAATCAGCACTCCAAGGAAATGCAACATTTTTTTTTTCTTTTTTTGTGAAGAGGAAATGACAGACACATCACCTGAAGACATTTATTTTTTTTAGAGCGAAGAGTAAATGTCAGACACCTCACACAAAGACAAAACAAATAGACATGGACATGAAAGCTGCAATCGGAGGAGATAAGGAATAGATAATGACGGAAGATAGCTATGCAGTAACGATCTGGAAAATAAAAAGAAAAATCATGAGATGCTTGATCTCTGCAATTTTGGAAATGGAGCGGTGTGGAGGCGATGAAGATGATGACGACTAAAGCATAAGAAGGAAAAGTAGAATATGAAGAAAGAAGAAGAAAAAAAGAAAGAGAAGAAGGTAAAAGTGAAGAAGAAGGAGAAGAAGAAGAAGTAGGAGAAGAAAAGAAGGCGAAGAAGAAGTAGGAGACTGAGGAGGAGGAGGAGGACGAGGAAGAGGTGGTGGAGGTAGAGGAGGAGAAGAAGGAGGAAGTGGAAAAGGAAGAGGAGAACAAAATGCAGGCAAAGGAAAATGAGTAAGAGGAGGAAGAGAAAAAGGAGCTGAAGGAGAAGGAGGAGGAGGAGGAGGAGGAGGAGGAGGAGGCAGACGTGGAGGAGGAGGAGGAGGAGGAGGAGGAGGCAGACGTGGAGGAGGAAGAAGAGAAAAGAAAGAAGAGAGAAAAAAAAAATCCCAAGGTTTGACCGACAGATCTCGGTCTCTCGTCCGTATGATGTGGTGCTTTCCCTTTCCTTTCCTACTTACTCCCAGACGCCAAACCATTTCATTCATCTCCGCAGAGCTCCGTCGGTAGTGAGGAAATGACAACATCTCTCACTTAACCCTCCGCTGACTGAAGTCGCCTGACATCAGGACAACATACACAGAAGTCAGTCCTGACGCCATGGAGCTGATCTTCCTCGGTGTGACTTACAGATTCCGTCTTCGCAAAAGCAGGATCGAAACCTGTTTAATGCGCGACCCGATCCTCTTCTGTTTAATCCCTTGCGAGTTTATCAGTAGTTTAAGGAATCTATTCCGACAGGTACTAAATGATTTTATTCAGCTTTGAGTGGTCATATTACCCCATCAATGGGACATCATATCACTCTCAGGATTGGCTGCGTTCGAGGTAGTGGTCATCCAGATCATCCGTCACCACCGGCAGAAGAAAGTGAAAGGAGACAGAAAGAAGAGGAAGAAAGAAACGAGAACGACACGCATAGGGGCTCAACCATTAAAATGACGTTACGGAATGGAGAAGACACTGCTTGCCCGTCAGAGAGAGATTCAGAAGAGCTAAATGATGCATGGAGCAGGAGGCCGGTCGTCGCCGCCAACGGGGAGAAGGTAAGCAAGCAATGCAGTCATCGACGCAGTGGCGGTGATTTGGCTTAGTAAACACCACGTGGGATGATGATGTTGTTGACGACGACGACGACGACGACGATGATGATGATGATGATGACGGTGATGGTGACGGTGATGGTGACGGTGATGGTGATGGTGATGGTGACGGTGATGGTGATGATGATGATATTTTTCATTAATAACAATGTCATTGTATTAATATCATGATCACTATTATTACTAATATTATTGCCAGTTCATTATCGTTATCAATATCATTCATAACAGGTCATCAAGACTACTATAAAGAATTATGAATAATATTACTACTCTCAACGCTCGAGCTCCCATAATGCGCAGTACTTATGACGTTTCCAGCTTCACATTTGTCGTAATGATGAAGGTAATGATGATTTTTCCCACTCCTTCCTCCTTCTCCTCCTCCTTATTTTCATCAGTGTAAGCAAGTTGCTGTTATGGCCGTTGCTGCTGACTTGCCCATCAATACCGTTATTACCTTAGTTACAATTTTCTTTCCGTTGCAAGTGGACACTAAAATAGATGCGAAACTGTAATGTTATAGCGCATTTGTAAATGTACACTTTAAACCCACTATCGGAGAAATAATATTTGTTATTTGTTTTTGTTTTGTTATCATTTGTCTGTCTGATTTTTATTTATTATTAGTTATATGTCAATTTATTATTATTTACTATTTACCTGTTTGTTTATTATTTAACTATACCTATGCATTTATTTATGTATTTTATTTGTTATTTACATTATCATAGTTTTTATTTAATATTTTATTATTAATATGTTTTTTTTTCGCATCCGACCTAGATATGGATCAAAAGGTCTCCTGTCGGCATGCTCCGCCTTTGTAATCCTTTGTAGTACAGGAGATTCGTAATTTTTCGACTACTATCTGCTGAAGAGGACTACAGATAGTAGTCGAAATATACGGATCTCCTGTCCTTCTGATATTACTTCTCCGATGGTGGGTTTAAAGTGTACTAAAATAGATCTTATTTCTTCGGTTAATATTGATATCATTGTTGTCATAATCAACACAACCGTCCCTTGCAGTATCATGATTGTTATTTTCACCACAGTCGTTATAATACTGTTGTAATTGTTGTTATCGTTGTTTCCGTTGTTGATGTTTCTGTTGTTGTTATTTCTGTCGTTGTTGGGCTTCGTAATGCTACAATTATTGTTGTTGGTGTTGTTGCTCCTGCTGTCTTGGTCGATTGCGTTGTTTAGATCGAAGAACATTAGTTCCACCGTACAAATACTCACAGCTATTTGTGCCCACTCCCCCGCCACACGTTTCTATTGTCTTGTTGTATAGTTGCTCCATTCACTTCTATTATCATAAGTCGTGTTTTTAAGATATATTTTCATGCTGATGGCTAAAAATGGCAGCACACATTTCTCGCTAGCATGCTGCTTGCTTTTGCTACTTTGAATCGAAATAACTTCGGTTACGATCTTTTGTTTTTTTAAATTCCAAATGTCAAATTACTCTTGCGTCATATTATAGCGAGAAGCTGAAGGACGAACTAAGAGAAGTTAAACCTAAAATACGAATGTTAGATATATTGTTGGGGCGTTCTTACGGACGTCTAGACTATTGTAACCGAATCGTTTCTTCTCAGACAAAGTAGCAAAAGCAAGTAGCATGCCTAGTGTGCCGCCACGTATGTGAACGACGTAGTCGAGTTTCTATACCCTCGATTTCTGTGGGATGGATGTAATAAAATTATTTCAGAAGTCTGCGAATATGTAAATAGCTTTCTGTGGGAGGTTACAGGCGATTTGTTATGAGTGTGCTTAGACTTTTCCTACTCGAAGAAGAACGATGGCCGCCTTATCGTCTCGGGGATGGCGTAAGCGACGACAGGCAGATTCCTGGTGTTTTCCTATTTTCACGCCATCGCTCGGTTGCGCCCGCGAGCACGAAAGAGAGAGTTCTGGAAGCGATATATCGTCCACTTTTGGCGGGAAATTGGTCTTTCCGAGCTAGAAGGGGGGGCGGCCGGGAGGTAATAGCTCTATAAAAATGCCAAAACCTACAAGATGCTTCGTCAGTGCTGTTCGTGGCGTCTGCCTCAGAGGAAGGAGTCTCCTGGAGGAGATGGTCAGAGTCTGAGGGACGTTTATGGTCTGAAGTCAACCATCGTCTTGCGTGTGTGTGCATCTTGGAGAACAAGAGAAGGGTTCTTGGAGACAGCTGCAGTGCCAACAAGCCCATGACAATAACAAGAGAACAGAGAGACTTGAACTACTGACTGTCAAGAAAGTGGACTTCCATATCAGACATCTAAAGCTAATTTCTATCTGTTCAGGAAAATACTAATTCTAATCATTCAAGACTTTATAAAGGTTAATTTGATGAGTCAAGAAATAAGAGGAAAGGTGTATGTGTGTGATACCAACACGTTATTACAGGCATGTACAATTAAACCCTAGTTAGCATACATCTTTACTTACATCAAAGCAAGGGGCATAAAACCCTTTAATCATTCTAGTTGGTTATTTCTTTATATATCGATCCGTTTTTTTTTCTGCGTGTCAGTCCATGATCTAAATATACACACATTCGATAAAGAATCAAGCTTTGATGTCAGAGCAGAATGAGCCAATGATGACACAAGACCACAAGAATCCCAAACTTTAGACAAACCAAGAACGTTGTCTCATCCGTGCATACCAGTAAAGCGATTCCGAATCAAGAACTCGTAAAGAAAAAGAAAAAAAACGAGAAGAAAGTGTAACGTATTACGCCATGTGGAAGAAATAAATGTGACAACAAGGAAACAAACGTAGTTTTTCAAAGAAAGAACACAAGAGGGAAAACGACAGAAAACGGTTAAAAGACTGAAGAAAGACTATTGTAAAGTGTAAATACAAACACGCAAAAGGAAATAAAAATAAGACGAAGGTAATGGTACCAAATTGCACGTGACATTGATTTGCAATGGAGACGAAACTATTAGTAATATTTTACTAATAACGGCACTTGTTTGTACCAATTTAGTAGTGCTAGCGAGGGTTTAAGGAGTGAAAAATACTTAAAAGTTCTTCAAGCAATGTAGCAAAGCTGTTGATCTACTGAATCATCTGTGATTGTTTGTGCCTCACGTTTATGAGGCACTCATTTGATATTGACCATCCTTAGAGGTCGAGAGAGAAAGGCGGTTGCTCTGTTTGTGTACCATAAAGCTGTGTGTGCAATTTGCACATCATTATTGCAGATAGAGCCGGTTAACAGGAACATAACTGGCAACCGTTGCCTCTTTATTCAGAAGAACGGCCATCAGGAGCAGCAAGTGTCTGCTCTCATTCCAGGAACATATATTACCCTTGAACATGCCTGGACCGTCGACACAGGTGTCCTAAGAGAGCGAACACCAATCATCAAGTGTCACCCTTCATTTTGAGGGCAACTGTGGCAACAGTTTTCACCTCCTGGGACAACTGTCAGTCTACCTTCCGAGTCCGGTGTAACACCAGTCAATAGATTTGTGTTACATTGCTCCTTACCTAAGTAACATTACTGGTTGACAGCCCATCAGGTGCTGTTCCTTCCATCAGCAGCAGCACCAATAGTATCAACTAAATCACTTGGTTAACGGATACTATCACCAGTGATTTCTTGTCTCCAAGAACAACGGGCAGACAGAAGCGACAGCATTGGCAGCGAAGTTTTGTCTGTTGCCTCTAAACTGAGGGTTGAGAGAGGTCACCAAGTAAGGAGGACCTCCTTTGAAGACTCCCACCCTCACATTCCCTCACTGAAACGTTTCATGAGGATAATAGTCTCATAGTTGTTGATAACATATTATTGAAAAACCCAGCTCCAGGGCTCTGTCAGAAGACGAGGAAAAGGTCAATGTGGCACACCTTAGGTAAGGCTGTTTGTTTCCGTATTTAAAGTAAAACGTGAGACTAACTTTTAGATTGAAATTTTGATTGTGCAGCTTGAAGTGTGCGAATTTTTTCATATGAAGTGTCAAAGAGATTGTAAAATTCAAATGGGTTAAAGGCCTATTTTTCAAGATACTTTCATTTGTTTCAATTAGTGAACTGTGTCATTTAGTAAGTTTGCGATCTACAAGATCATGGTGCCTATTTTGGCTCACACAAGTCTGACATTAGCCACAGTTGAATACATAAACTGGTCAGTGGCCAGTTATGGGCTGAAATACGATGGTGCCGCTCATTCAACTAATTCTGTACTGAGGAATATTTGTTATTTTCATTCTGTCCATCGTCACACACATTACAAAGGATTACAAAGGCGGAGCATGCCGACAGGAGACCTTCTGATCCATATCTAGGTCGGATGCGAAAAAAATATTAATGATAAAACAATAAATAAAAACTATAATAATGTAAATAACAAATAAAATACATAAATAAATGCATCTGTTCGGCTGTGTGGTCATCCTATGGTAATGATGGGGTCAGTTTATCCCGGTTATTATTCAAATTATCTATGTTAAGAATAATACATTGACTTCGCTTTCTTCGTTTCTTACAATCTACATTATTTTCAGAGAAATGGCGTGGCGTCTTTTGCTTCTGTTTTTTGCTCTGACAGGTAAGTTTGGCATTGTAAATAACTTGAATAAACGAGGTGGGTTATTAGTATCCAAATTGCACGGTCTTAACTTGAAATTAGGATGAGGTTGCTCTCTTGGGTAACTGAGTCATGTTGTTTTTTCCGACACGTGTATTTTGTTTTGAATGCACAAAAACTGAGAGAAATTATTTCGTAAAAAATTCAGTGTCAGTTTGATAGAATATGTATGTACTGATGTGTATGGCCCTTCGTGAACGTGCAATACACGATATGATTAATTTTCAATTTATTTTTGTTTACTTACTTATTTGTTCATTTATCTATTATGAAGTGATTGACTAATTAATTGATATATATTATACCTCCGTCTCTCCGTAATTACGGGTTTAGTTCTGTTTACTGTTCCCTTCTATGGTTTTTGTATTTATTCTTTTACTTTCAACTTTCTTTCCATCACTGTCTAGTATGTCTTTCACCATATCTTTCTGTAGGAAGTAAGCAATGTTTCTTTATGGGGTGAATTAAACGGAGGTAAATTTTTTCCTCTTTTTTCCGAATAATATTACACTTGGCTTGTCAATTTACACCAAGGGACTCCCCACTGGGATCCTCAATCCACTCCCTACGCCACCTCTGCACCGACGTCACGAGTTTCTTAGTCCAATGATTTTTACTGTTACAATTAAGTGCCTCCCTTAAGGGCGTGACTTAACTCCCGTGAACCAATAATTTTTTCTCCTCCTCCACCCTTTCTCCAATCAGAAAGACTGTTACAACGTCTTAAGCAATACTGCTTACTCAAGCAATCACGATATCGATGCATGAATGGCTTAGTTTACATATTGTCACATCAGCATTAAAATCTGGTCCCTAGCGGTTGTTTATAAACTTTAGACGAGGAGCGAGATTATGCAACTCCTTCGCGGCTATTGTTTACCAAACATCCTACACATAAAAATGAAATTCTCGCCACCTACCCCTCTATCTACCTTACTTGTCTACCTTTATCTACTAGCCTCTTACAATATGTTCTTTTTTATTTAGCTATTCGTTATTATCAACAGGCATGGGAAAGGTGAGCTTGAGTTGGTGTGTGTCATAGGTGCGATGTTGCAAAGTAGAGATGCTGAAAGTGAGAGCTGAAGGTGAAGGGGAAGGAGGGTGGGTGTGGAATGTTATAAAAGAGAGATAGAAGCAACAGGAAAAGAATAGGTGCATTTCGAGGAGTCATTATTAAAAGAAAAAACGACGTGTAGGATGAGGAGAATGGGTGGGGGACAAAAAGAAAGGTAGTGAATGACAAACTCAAGAGGTGAGTACGGTAATGTCGGGAAAAAATTGTTGCCAAGAAGAAACAAGAAAGTATATGAGAGGTATATTATATCAAAGGGAATTGATATCGCCTCTTTGGCTGCTTTATCGGCTCGCTCACTGACAGGAGTGCGGGCAGGAGACGGCGTCCTGCAAAAGTAAATTGATTTAAAGCAGGTTCTAATTTGGTTGATCCACTGGTGGATGTTATGGATTGGTGGGTGGAAAGAGTGAAGGGAGGAGAGTTCCTCTAAAGCACTTCTTGAGTCAGAGACGATCATAAAGGGTGAGGAAGAGGGACACGTAATGGATTACGTGGACAACAACAAGGCTGTCAAAACATTCGGCGCTCAAGACTGAGGTAAAGTGTGTGAGGGACCTGAATCTTGGTGTCTAGGAGAGGCTGATGCACAACCCAATCCACAATCAGAGCGGGAGGGTGATTGGGGATGACTAGTGTGGGTTTAGAAAGGAAGAAAGTGCCTAGATCAAGTGTTTGTGGTAAGACAGGTAGTATGTGAGCGGCATTCAGAATGGGTGAAGGGATGACGAGGCCGAACGCAAGCACTTCTCATCTGCTTCATCGATCATTTGAACTGGATGGTGGCAGAGAGAGAGAGAGAGAGAGAGAGAGAGAGAGAGAGAGAGAGAGAGAGAGAGAGAGAGAGAGAGAGAGAGAGAGAGAGAGAGAGAGGGGGGGGGTGTCGCCCTAGGATGAGGCTGTCGGATCCTGACGTGGAGCAACTATGCCTCGCTTCACTGCCTTTGGCTTATGCGGTGTGTCGAGGGATAGGGTCATTTTTCATCCCCTAAAATGCTGGGATGAGCGGGGCGATTGCATGGGTTTTGTATGTATCTTGAGTCACCTTGGTCTTTGGATCACGTGTTGGACTCGTGATTGATAGCTGTTTCCCTCCCGGAAGAGAGCTCAGAGCTCGTATGAACGATCTATGGGTAATGCTGTGACCTTACACGCACATACACACCCAACTCCACGCCCACGAGTTGGAGTAACGACTAGTATGTGTGTGTGTGTGTGTGTGTGTGTGTGGTGTGTGTGTGTGTGTGTGTGTGTGTGTGTGCTTTGACTCGGCTACCACAATTATTATCAATAATATAATTATCACTGTTATCATTATCGTTACTATTATCATTATTATCATCATCATAGTTATCATGATCATCGTCATCATTATTGTTATTATTAATATTGTTATTAATATCATTTCTGTTAGTGTTATTATCAGTATCATTGATTTTATTACTGCTCTGATTGATAATTACCATTATTATTAGTACTACTATTATTATTATTACTATCATTACTAATATCATATTACTATTATTACTTATTATTATTATTATTATTATCATCATTATTATTATTTCTATTATTGATATAATTATTATCATTATTACTATTACTTTTATTATTGTTATCATTATTAGTATTCTTACTATATTATTATCATTATCAATGTCATTGTTATTATCACTGACGGTAGAAGCTTTCCTTTTTCCTACAGAAACCTCCATTGCCGAGACTTCGGAAAGACCCGTCGAGGTGGTGGCGAGTCCACGACCTCCAGAAGGAGGACCCATCTCCTCGAAATCTGTGTCCTCTCCGACACCCCTCATCATCCTCAAGGCGGATCTTACGCACCGGTCGCTGAAGCTGAGCGACGAAGATGCAAAGGCTTTCGAGAAAGGCTTGAAGAAGGCTCGTCCTCCTCCTCCTCCTCCTCCTCCGGGGCGATCGAGGGCGATGCTGCCTCCTGGCCAGAGGCGGAGGCGGAGGCCCGTCTACCCACGAAGGAATCGAACTCGAAGTCGAGGTCGATACCGTCCCAAGGCGAGGGAAGGCCATCGGCTTACGTTCGCTGGCAGGCCGTCCACTAAGTCGAATCATTCAGTCAGTGACGACCTAAGTCCCAGTAAGTCCGACGGCGGCGGCGGTCCCAGTCTGAACGAGTCATCCGCGGACCTCCCGCAACCCAAGAAGTTCGCCCCGGCCGTCTACAAGCCGGGACCGGCCGTCGTCAAGTTGGCGCCGGATCTGGACGACCTCCGGAGGGCCGAGATCATCGGAAACATCCAAGACATCACTGAGGAGAAGCCTCGGCCGCCCTCCAGTTCGAGTGACAGCGATCCAGTCGAATCGAGAATCGATAGCTTAACCCTCAACCGGATCCAGGACAAAGACTTCGGGAGCGAGCACCACGGTACCCCTTCCGTCTCAGGTCTTCCTCGTGAGTTGGACGACCCTCTCAAACTCTCGGGAATGTCCCTCTACATCGACGCGAGCCACTACCCCATGTACGTCCTGGCGCCCTTCCCAGACACCTACGGAACGAGCAAGACCTCGGTGGTACTTCCCTTCCAGCAGCCCGCCGGCAGATTTCGAACGTACAACGTGTCTTCGCCAGACACTACCGAAGAGAGAGGTTCTGAGGACCTAACGACACATCTCAGCTTCTTCCCGGAGGCCCTGGGCAGGCCGAAGCCTTCGACCCTGCCCAATGACTTCCACCTGCCGCCCTCGTTCGCGCCCTTCGTGATTTCCATACCGCCGCCTCCTCCGCTCTACGAGGAACCGCCCAGTTACCCGCCGGTGACCTCAGACGATTATCTAATATCCCCACTCTTCCACGATCCTTTTCCAACTTTTTCACCTTCTTCTTCACTCCCTCCACCTCCTCCTCCTCCCACTCCTCCACCTCCTCCTCCTCCGCCTCCTCCTCCGCCTCCTCCTCCCACTCCTCCTCCTCTTCCTGCTCCTCCTCCTCCTCCAACCTTTCTCCCTAACCACTATGTCCCTTCACCCCCTCCGGTTATCAGGAATTACAAAATAAGCACAACACCCAAAGCAGCAAATCATGATTTGGTACATGGAGGCTTTCCCCCGGATACTGACGACGAGTCCCGGGGTACAAAAGACCCGGAACCGGACTCCGAGTTCCGGATACCCAAATACATAAACACGAAGCCTAGAGATTACTATCCAAGTCAAGGGATAACGACTCGTCGACCGTCATTGCCCAGTGAATTCCATAACGACTACCATCCTCCTCCACCTCTTCCACCTCCTCCTCCTCCCCCTCCTTCTTCTCCTCCTCCTCCTCCTTCTCCTCCTCCTCTTCCCTATCCTCTGGATATATATGAGCCTCCTCCTCCGGGGTACGTACTAATGACATCGGGTAACCACCCGGTCACGCCAGTTTACCAGCCGTCAACATCGACACACTCTCCTCCACCTTCAACTTCGCTGATCACGTATCTGGCTCCGATGAAACCCGTTTTCTACCCTCAAGAGCCGGAGTATCCATCTCCAAATCCAACTTATTCATTTCCGAATCCACCAAACCCGTCTCCGCTACACGGAACAACGTACGTACCACGAAAGCCAACTTACCCACCTCCAAAGCCGGCGCTCACCCTAAGACCTGCTGCACACGAATCCGGAGACCCTCTGTACGTTCCTCCGTTTCCAATCCATCAGGTCTTAGATCCTGAAGCTACATCTCTCGTGGACCCACATCCACCTCTGATACACCACCCTTCGTCCCAGACACCTCCATACGCTCCAGAAGAACCTCGAGGACGTCCTAAATACTTCGACGACACCCTCGAAGACCCCTTCAGTGTCGGACTCTTCGACGAGATCCCATCGTACATGACTGAGAACCTGGCACCTGCGCCGCCGTTGTACCGTCCCTTTTCGGACTTCAGACACGCGAAGAAGCCCTCGAAGAAGCCGGTAGGTGTCTCAAGGTCTTTGGGCCCATCTTTCCTGTACACTCATTGCGGTGGCTCATGGGTCTCTTGCAGATCCATATTCGCTGCCAACATCTTTTCCAGTTTTGTGCAAGTTCCCTCCAGCCCCATCTCACCCGTAACTAAGGCATTTATGCTTCATCCATCTTAAATATCTAAAAAGAATAACCACAAACACTTACTAATATACCTAAGATCATATACATAACATTTTCACTTTTTCGTTTCTCGCGGGAGCATTATTTGTTATTTTTTCTCCATAATACAGTACTGGAAGTCGTTTTAGAAGTACATGTTTACTTGTATCCTAGTACAGATTACTTGAAGAGACCTCCTAGGAAATATTTCTATTCATGTGTTGATTTTATTCTGCCTTCAGTCTTACTCTTCGAACTCACAGTATGTCTTAAGCAGTGTGACGCGGGGTAGGATGGCATTCCATCCCCTGAAATGCTGGGATGGATGGGTGGGTCAAAATTTGGACGATCCACTAGTGGATCTCATGGATTAGTGGATGGAAAGAGTGGAGGGAGGAGAGTTCTTGCAAGGCACCTCGTGTGTCAAAGAGGATTGTATAGGACGAGAGGGGGAGTTGATGATCATATGACGCACTACTCTGATTTTGCGTTGATTTAATATCATCCTCTTGTATGTACTTAGTCTTCGGCCTCCGCCCAGCCCGGCGAGTTCCTGCTGCCGGGGAAGCCGGGGACGGCGAAGACACACCCGACCTACTCCCGCGTGCCACCGACCTCCTTCAAGTGCTCGGGAAGGCCCTCCGGATACTACGCCGATCCGGAAGCGGAGTGCCAGGTAAGAGACCATATGGCCTACACAAGGCAGTTCCATGCCCATTGCCACCTTTCATCCCTATCCATAAAGTTATCTCATCTTCTCTTAAAACAACCAATTGTTTCAGCGACCACTACATATTTCCTAAGTCTATTCCATTCATTCACCACTCTGTTGGTAATAAACCAGTTCTTGCCTATTTCCTTCTTCTTAAACCTAATTTCGTCTAATTTAAATCCATTACTGCGAGTCCTGCCTACCTTGCTGCTGTCTTAATGTAAACCTGAAGAGAAGAAAGTAGGTGTGAGGGCGTGAGGGTGTGAGGGCGTGAGGTTCGAAAGAGGCTCTCAAGTCAGTTGAGATTATGAAAGAAGTCTGTATTGCTTTTTATTTTTATTATTATTTTTAAAGTGTTGACATCCAATTGTAGGGGCTGTGACATATCTCCGCCCTACGAGAAACATACGAGACGTCACTGACAACACAAACCCGTTGTGGGTGTTTCTCAATACCACCATACACGCCACTCGACCGTGATCGAGACACCCTCCCCTAGAAAAAAAAAAAAAAAAAAAAGGAAGACGAAACGAAAATGGAAACGTGAATTTGTTTCCTCAAATGTTTTCCAAAACCTCTCGCAGCACAAGTAGCTGGGAAACGAGAGAAAGCTTTGCTTTGGCAGAAATATTCGAAAACCCGATCGGGGCTTTCTCGCTCGCGGTGGTCCACGTTACTGTCTGTACTCCAAACGGCCTTCAAGTACGAAAGGAGGAGGCGGAGGAGGAGGTAACGCTGCTTACGGTGAGGCTTTGGGGACCATTACCGGTAAAGACCTCACTCCCCCATCTTGGTGAGCGGCAGGGTAATTGCTGCTTCAAGAGGAGGAGGAGATTACAGCTTTCTAATCGCGTGGGGTTGATGGGTGGGTGGGTGCGCGAATATATATATAGTTTTTTTTTCTTTATCTTATACTTTTTACTCTTCTACTTCAAATCTCTCTCTCTCTCTCTCTATCTCTCTCTCTCTCTCTCTCGGAACTGTATGGGGAGTGGTAGTTAAGAAATATAGGGTTGTAGAGTGAATATACTGTATCTACAAACTTGCTGGGTTTAATCGATATCGTGTACTCTCTCTCTCTCTCTCTCTCTCTCTCTCTCTCTCTCTCTCCAGAGCTCGAGAATGGCACAGGTTCTTTCAGTGATATCAATCGTGGCCTCACGTGGAGAGAGTGGCCAGGCCATTTCATACAGGCAAGAGGCCAGATCCCGTCTCTCAGATTCCTTTAAGGCCCTCAATATGGTGACGTCCTTGTTAGGTTTCGTTCTGGCTAAAGGCAGCCGATTTTATGCAGATGAAAGAGCAATGACACGCCTAAACTGTAGTCTCTTCATTTTAACATAACGGAAGTTTCTTGCAGAGCAAACGTTTCTTCAGACCTCAGAAAAAAAGGAAAAAAAAAATCTTGGCATACATGAATATGAAAGTGAGATTAGGGAAAAGTGGAAGAGACTGATGACCCAAAAAGCAGCTCTTTAGTAGCGACATGACTGAAGAAAATCCTGAAGAAGTTCAGACGAAATGAGTGTAGAGTATGTAGGTGTCATTAGCTTGCGAGTGGGTAGGGGGGGGAAAGGGTCAGGGGGGTTGAAGAGGAAGAAGAAGGGGGGAGGCCGTAGGGGTAAAGTAGAGGGAAGGGTGGGAGGAGAGTGTTTTGAGGGAGAAAGGGAAGGGGGGAGTAGGATGTGGAACAGTTTTTGGTGGGGGGATGGAGGACGGAGGGATGACGGGGGGGAGGAGGAGGAGGAGGAGGAGGAGGAGGAGGAGGAGGGGTAAGGAGTAGGGTGGGGATGGGGGTTTAGAGGGAGGAGGGGAGTGGGTGATGTGCTATTTAGTGTTCGAGCCTAGAGGGTCTTCTTCTCTCAGCTGAACAGAATAAAGTCGTCTCTTGGCCTGAACAAAGCTGATCAAGTACGTCGCCGGAGAGACCATTCGACGACTACTACAGCTGAATGAGATCGTCTGGCAGAAACAGCCTCTGCTAATGACGTCGAAAGAATGGTGGAGTCGAGCTATGCTCAAGACGGAGGCTGAAGCCTAGTGGTAGAGAGAGAGAGAGAGAGAGAGATAGAGAGAGAGAGAGATAGAGAGAGAGAGAGAGAGAGAGAGAGAGAGAGAGAGAGAGAGAGAGAGAGAGAGAGAGAGAGAGAGAGAGAGAGAGAGAGAGAGAGAGAGAGAGAGAGAGAGAGAGAGAGAGAGAGAGAGAGAGAGAGACCCTCAAGATTAATGTAGGGTTATATACTAGTGGGCCTGGTAAGTACCGCAGCAGGGTCAGGCTGTTAGGTGCAATCGAGTGAAAAGCTGAATAAGAAGCCTCCAGGAGAAGGAGGAACCTACCTGAAGGACAAGGCAAGGGTGTCCCGGCCAGGAACTATGACGACGACTTTGGCTTGAGGCCAGTGGATAGATGATAGACAGGTGGATGGATGGATGGATGGATGGATGGATGGATAGATATTTGTTCAACTAAAACGACTCATTCCAAGATGTGGATGGGGGTGTCATATTTGGTTAATTCTGTGTCAATTAGGTGGATTCACCTTAAACAGTGATTTCTAAACTATCTCACATGACTCCCTCTTTTGGCTTCCAGCAGAACACAATTTTTTTTTTGTATTACTAAAGAATTATATAATATTTTTCTATCTATATATTTTCTATTCATATCTCAATAGAAAACGGGTGGGGTGACTGATAAAATCATACTTTACACATATATAATGCCTTAATGGCAGATACTTGCTCTTGGAGTGACTGCATTGTTCTTATCAAACAATGAGTTTAAGCAGATGATTTCACCCCCCCTTGTATCCTCCTCACGTTTCCTAGGGGGGGGGGCGAGGGGCACCTCCTAATTAGGGGACTAAACAGAGTAAACTCTAAACTCTAAAGGAAAGACCGAACTGAAGAAGGTCACCATTTATTATAAATAATAAAGAGAGTCTAAATTCCAGTCAAAACTGAACACAAAAGCTTTTTCTTCGTTCATTATTTCACCGTTAGTAATTTTGTATAAAGTAAAAAAGATGCGTTTCCGTATTATGACGCGGCAAAAATAAATACATAAATAGATAAATAAATAAATAAGTAAAAACTTACGTCATTCCTATAAAAAAATCGTTCTCTTTATCATCAAATTTGAAGTTTTCTTTGTTAGTTTGACTTTAGGGGTGACTATAGTAATTACGTACCTATGACAAAGCGTGATTATCTGTTTGTATAAAATCTGCTGGATGGAGACAAATTTCATCATAATCTCATGTATATGTCTATTCTTACGTATAGAATGACAACAGACTTTACACTCTTGGGAGTTCCATGGCTCAAATGTTGATTTGAGGCCAAGTGGAGTTTGCAATGAATATACCACAAGATATCTATGCCTGTTAGGTGCCTGCCTGCCTTCTCTTTTTTTTTGTTACAGAGACCTGACGTGGGGGAGGGGTGCGTATGCCCGGGGGGGGGGTGGCACTTTTAGGTGGTAGGTGGCAATTCTAGCCAGGACTTGCCGCCCACAAGGCTGACGAAATAATGACAATAAAAAAAAGTCAAAGAACCCCTCAATATTTTATAGTAACCGAAAAAAATTTGCGGTAGAATAAACAAAATAGAAAATGTTTCTCTTTATAATTTCTGCAATAGAGACGCTACATACAATTTTTAAAATCTGTTAAATTATTTCGCAAGCCAATAGCCAAAATGTCTACATGAAAAAATTATTAGGTTTGACTCAAAATATCAACATTTTCTTTTCCCTCTGTTCACCCGTGCTCAGTCGATCATTTGCGGTTTTGGCGGAGGTAATGGAGGTGGGGGGCGGGTTTACGTCACTGAGATTTGCCCCGGGAGGGCGGGGGGTAGTCGGCACTTTAGGCATTAAGAGCTCTAGTCTACCATACCTGGTTTTGAATTGCCTTCTTGTTTTAGTTTGGACAATATCATCCTCTAGTGCATTCTATGATGTTTTTTTTATTATCTATTACGAAAAATCTCATGCACTCTTCTCCACTTTTTTGTTTCCACGACCTCTCGAGAGACCCTTCTGCACCGCAGAACACGAGATCTCTGTTAGTTTTGTTTCTCCTTTTAATGACCTGGACAAAACGATTGACACTATAACAGTCGTGTGTGTGTGTGTGTGTGTGTGTGTGTGTGTGTGTGTGTGTGTGTGTGTGTGTGTGTGTGTGTGTGTGTGTGTGTGTGTGTGTGTGTGTGTGTGTGCTTGTTGACCATAGTGTAATTATCAAGATAGGACTCATACTCGTGGGTTCCTGTCTTTTTTCTTTCTCCATCTATCATACCTTTGGATTTCTTTGTGGGTTTGGTTTGGGCTACATCTTCTTTTAGGCTATTCCAGGGATGGGTACATCTGAACGAAGTCTTTCTTGATATCTCTGGGGCATTGTTGTCTTTTTCAATTTGTTACCACAACAGCGTGATGCACTCCCGTTCCAAGCCATGAATCCTTCTTTGTCAGTTTGTCTACTCTTCTCGTTGACGTAAGCGCCGCATTTATGTCACCGATTTCTTTTAATGATGACAAATATAACATCTCTATTCATCTGGTTTATTTGCTAGCTGGGGATGATCCATTTGGTTGATGTTCCTTGTATTCTCTTGCTCTTATTTATGTCCTTCATTTTCTGTGGAGACCAACCACTGTTGCATGCTCTCATCTGGGACAGATCAGATTCCATGAATTCTTTTTAGTAATTTTCACTTCCATGTAGTGAATACCCATTGTCATTTTCGTCAGCAGTCTGAGTGTCTTGCGCCTGATCTTGATATGTTCGGTGACAAGATCCAAATCCTCCCCTTTTGATCTTATAACCATTTCACTTCCCACTGGATAAGTCGCTGACGGTCCTTATACTTTTGCCCACTTCTAATACTTTGCATTTTTTCTTTGAAGTTCATTTTCTACTCCTGACTCTGGTTATGTATTTTGTCTTTTTGTAACACTTTGCAATTCTCTTCATCTCTTGTTCTCTCCATTATCTTGGTTAAATGCTTACCAGCTTCAATACATATGATCTTCCAGCACGGAAACTGAACTGACTATGTGCCAAATGTTCTTCTCTTCAAGATAACTTCCATAATTGTCTTACTCCAGCTATTACGCTGGCAAGGGACGCTGTTTTGTATTTTAGTGGTAACTCCTCACTTGCTCTTTTATTAATTGGTATTACGTTTTTTAATGAGTATACAATCAATATGTGATTCGCATTTACCAACTATTCCCTGCATTCCTTAAGTGAATCTCTTAAGTACATGGAGTTTGTAATATTATTAGGCCCTGGAGATTCTCCCACGATTCCAGTAATTTATGTGCTTCCTTCACTTTCACTTTTGCGGAAGAATGTAATAATATCAATTCTAAGCACATTTTTCACTCTGAATACTAACCAGACTAAGAGCAATGACCTCAAGACACCAGAACATAGATACCTCAAGATACCAGAACATAGATGTCATTGAAAGCAATCTCTTAGCCTTCCCCGACCTCATCACCCCTTATAGTCAGGTCTAGGTGGTGTCCCTATACTTATGGTTACAGGGACAAGAGCTGCTACATTACTACTAGGAAGGGACTTTTCCGGTACATCCTAAAACTTATTTCAGCACCACCTGTGGGTGCCACCACCCTGCTAGCACCCCGGGCTATAAAGCGTTGCTGAAGAAGCAGGTGCAAACCATTCCAAGAACCGCAGAGTAAAAGAGCAGAATGAGCACCCAGCAGAATTGTTAACATGTAACAAGCGGGGGGTGCCACAAAGATGAATGAAATATCCTGATGACAATAGGAAGTAAATTGAAATAGACCATAACCATTTCGGTACCGAGGTGTGTCATGCAGATGAATAAAATCGCCAGCGGCAGCTAGAACAAAAGAGTAAAGTACCACCCGGAGAAGAGGGCGTTCAATTGGAAAAACCATCGAAGTTCACAAAATGCCATGCTGTCTATCACTAGTCCATTTGCTTGTTGTTTACTTGTTTGCGTGTTTATATGTCTGTCCATTTGGTCGCTAGTTTGTTTCTATTTATATATGTACTTTTTCACCCTATTCTGTATTAATAGAAAGAAGAAACGAGAGGAAAAGAGGAGGGGGAAGAGAAGAAGGAAGAAAGAAGAGAAGGAGAAGGAAAAGGAGGATAAGGAGAAAGAAAAGGAGAAAGTGAAAGAGAAATAGAAAGAGTAGGAGAAGGAGAGGGAGGAGGAAGAGTAGTAGAAGGAGGAAAAGGAGGAGGAGAAGAAGAACTGGGAGAAGGAGAACTGGGAGGAGAATGAGAAGGAAAAGAAGGGAGAGAAGAAGAAGAAGGAGAGGGAGTATTAGTAACAGGAGGAATAGAAGAAGGAGGAGGAAGAGAAAGGAAAGGAGGTGTAGTGCCAGGACGAGGAAGAGAAAGAAAAAAGTGGAAGAAAATAGGAGGAAAAGAAGGAGTAGGAAGAAGTGAGTGGTGGTGTTAAGGTGGAAGAGGAGGAAGAGGAGGAGGAAGAGGAGGAGGAAGAGGAGGAGGAGGAGGAGAGGAATGCCAGAAGGAGTAAAAGAAAGGGAGTGGTGGGGTGGGGGTTGCCCGGAGGGTGTGGGTGTGGTGGGTGGAGGAGGCAGGAATTCCGTGCGGTGAAAGTCCTTAAGTCATTTTTTTTTTTTGCCGTTTTCTTCAAGTGTAGCATCCGCGTCTTATCACCCAAAACAATTCACTTTTTTTATATATTGATTAGTCCGTTCCGGGTGGAATATTTGGCGATGACAGATATCTAGTATGTGGTGATATGTAAGGGGGGGGGTAGCCTTTACGAGAGTCAAAAGTTTGGGGAAAATAGACACGACCATTTCTGGAGAGAAAAAAGAAAACGGATAAAACGCCTTAATGTGGCGGTACATTAGGCTAGCATGGTACTTGCTTTTGCTATTTCGTTAGAGTAGAAACGACTTCGGCTACAATATTCTAGATTTCCGTAAGAACGCCTCAATAATGCGTCTAACATTCGTATTTTAGATTTAGCTTCTCTTAGTTCGTCCTTCAGCTTCTCATTTTATGACGTCAGCAAGAGTAATTTGACTTTTGGAAATTCGAAAAATAAAAGATCATATCCAAAGTCGTTTCTACTGAAATGAAGTAACAAAAGCAAGCGGCATGCTAGTGAGAAATGCCTAGCGAGAGCCAACACCCTGAGCAACCTAGAAAGGTGCCACGCAGATGGCATGCTAGCATGCCAACATACATATGTATACACCCGTATATACGCACTTACATATATAAAAGTATACATATATAAGCACACACATATACACATACATACGTACAAGAGCACATATATGTGTACATACATACATGTATACATATACAAGTACATGTATACATATATATACAAACATACATACATACATGTATACATATACAAGTACATGTATACATATATATACAAACATACATAAATACATACATACAAACATACATACATGCCTGTCTTTTATATTATTTGTTTATTTGTATGTTAGAATTTGTCTGTTTGTTATCAATTTGATTATTTATTATCATTTATCTGTCCATTTATTATCATTCACTATTTACCTGTTTGTTTATTAATTAGATTTACCTATTTATTTATTTATTCTATTTATTATTATTTGTTATTATCTATTTATTTATTTATCACCATTTTAATTTTTTCGTATCCGACCTAGTTATGGACCAAAATGTCTCCTGTCGGTATGCTCCTCCTTTGTAATCTCTATACCGCCGGAAGGGGCAAAAGTAGCCACAATGGAGTAAAACTGGCCATTGTCTTTGTTACACACCTTAATTATGACAAATAGACAGAGGAATAAAACCACCAACTACTATTATGTGTTAAGTATAAGTTCTTCCTTTATTTTGTTGACAAACATAATCATATATGTAACAAAGACAATGGCCAGTTGTACCCCCTATGATGTGGTTACTTTTGCCCCCTTCCCACTACATCTTTGTAATACTCGAATAGGCTACTTAGGGGTACCTTCACTGCAAAAGCCTGAATGGGAATTCGGTCACCTCAGGTGAATAAAATCGTCTGGCGGCAGCCAGAACATGCAAGTCATCAGTAACGATGGGAAATTGGATTGAGATGAGTCTCGATCACTGACAAAATCTATATGACTTTTATTTAGTGGAACATCACCAGACTTTTATTTAGTGGAATATCAACTCTTGTAAGACTGAAGAGTTTCAGGGCCTCGCTCCTAATCTCTTCGGAACGAAATCGTAGATTTGAATTCCTTCTCTGGTTAACAATAAGCGATTTGGTTTGACTAAGGGAGTTAGAGATGCTTTGATTCGCCTTTTGAACCCGGTTCTGGTCTTTGGTTCCTGTGGTTCATTCCATCTAGCTATATGCGTCTGGAAAGGAAGCCATGTCCTTCATCCATTGTCTATGTTGTTATACGGTGTCTAAGGTAACTAATTCTATGGGTGATGGAAACAGTTATCTCATTATTGGATCTGATTTTTTTACAAAGAGAAGTTACTCAAAATGCCAAGCCAAGAAAACGGAATGTAATATGAATCGAAGTTTCAAATTTCACTTGTATAAAAACTTCAGCAAAATATCGGGAGGTTTATCAATTGCTTATTTGATTTTGTTTGTTTTATGGGCAGATTTAGTTGTTTATTTATATTTTCAATCTTATGTTTTCTACCTTGTTTTGGATTGAACTTTATCTTGTTGGCATTGTTTTGTTATTATAACTTATGATAGCTTACCAGTAACAGCCAATTGGGGGGAGTTTTGAGTTTAGTCACAGACCACTGGAATCACCCGCAGTTCAAAGAACCTTTCAAAGACTGATGAATAATCTCTTTGGAGGCAAAGAACATAAGAATGGTGGAGACTGCAAGAGACTGTAAGGCCTATACTAGGCAATTCCATGCCCAATACCACCTATCTTCTTGCTTATGTCCTTCTTTAATCTAAATTTGTCCCATTCAAATACGGTACTACGAGTCCTACCCTATTGTCTTAATGTGATGACCTTGCCTGCATCATCACCCTTGTTAAAGCCCTTGACACATTCGAATACCTCAATTAGATCACCCCGCACTCTGCGTCTTTCCAGTAGCGTAAATTACGGGGTCAGACCCTTAGATAGAACGAGCTTATTCTCCCTGTTCCTCAGGTCCTCCACATGGAGGAAGGGAGATGGGGCCCTTGGGTAGAACAGCCTCACTCTTGCCGTTCCCTCTCCTTTCTCCAGGTCTTCCACATCTGCCAAGCCGGAGGACGGAGCCACTCCTTCTTGTGTCCCAACGGGACCCTCTTCAGCCAGAGGGTTCTGACCTGTGACCACTGGGGCAACGTCGACTGTGGAGGCGACACTTCCAGTCTCTACGAAGACCAAGGGATACATTTCACACATCAGGTAAAGATGTAAATAATCGTATTGACACGCCAAAGAGTCCTCAGTACGTACTGTACATGTAGTACGCCTCTGTAGCTATGTTTACGATTTTTTTCCCTGTACAAGAAGACACATCTTACTGTATATTGAGTACTTGATGTGAACTCTATTAAGTAACCAGAAATAAAAAGAAATATTTTCACCATAAAATCATTAAGATGTTACGAGATGTCTGTTCATGACAATGGCCGACTCCCGTTAAATGTTGTGCATTTGAATAGTTAGAGGAAGGATTCGCATGCAGTATTCTAAATTTCTATAAGAACAATTCAAGTGTCTAATATTTGTATGAATTTAACTTCTCTTAGTTCGTCATTCAGTTTCTCAATATAAGACGCAAAGTAAATTGACATTTGGAGATTCGAAAAATGAAAGACCGTTAACCGAGGTCGTTTCTACTCAAACGAACTCACATTAGTTGACGAGAATTGGTTCAGTGTGAATCGGCCTCCAGAGCACTTAAATATGTTAGTGAATACTAGCAGGACCCGCGGACAACCCAAGGTTATCCAATTTTGAAGTACTACAAAGGAGTCTTCAAAGTCTCCCGAAGGAGTCTTCAAAGTCTCCCGAAGGAGTCTTAAGTCTCCCGAAGGAGTCTTAAGTCTCCCGAAGGAGGCTTCAAAGTCTCCCGAAGGAGTCCTCTAGGTCTCCCGAAAGGAGTTTCGGAAGGAGTCTCCGAGGAAGTTTTAAAGAATATTAATTGACACTGAAAGCGTGATGCACAGGACCCGTGGAAATTCCACGGTTATTCACATTTGAAGTCTTCTGAAAGGGAGTCTTCGAAGTCTTCCGAAAGAGTCTTTGATGTCTCCTGCATGAGTCTTCAAAGTTTCCCGAATGAGTCTTCAGTCTCCCGAAGTGGTCTCCGAAGTATTCCTCATGAGTACCAATTAACATGGAAAGCATGATACACACCATTTGTAGGTAGGTAGGTAGGTAGGTAGGTAGGTGGGTAAATACTAGCGTATTAATACTATGATATTTTATGTTTCAGAAGTCCATTGGTTTGCCCCACTTATACGGAAGGAAAAGAAAGAGACATTACAAACTAAAGGACTACACCAATAAAACCATCGAAACTGTCCCGAAGAAGGCGACAACGGCTTCAACGACGCAGGAGACGACGACGACGACGACGACAATGGCAACAACCACATCGACGTCGACGACATCTACGACGGCGTCGTCGGCAAAAACGACCACGACGACCACGACGACAAGAAGACCTTCGAGATTCCAGAAACATCCAGGACGCAGATCGACGACGCCGACGAAAACACCGCATTCTACGATTCCCGAGAGAGTGCAGACAAAAATACCAAGTGGCAGGGCGAATAGCCACAAGACAGGCTATGACGAAGACGACCTACGAAAAGAAGTAGCTAACTATTTCCGTGATATCAAAAAGATTCGAAAACTATCTTACCCGGGGAACGGGGAAAAGAAGGCAAAATCAGAGCATGCAGGCGACGCGCGCGCCAAAGAAAACGGGCACAGCTTAAACAAGACCCATTCTCATGAAGATTTGGACTCGAGGCCAATTCCTGATGTCATGAAGCCGTACATTGTTGACCCACTTAGAGTTAAGCCCTTTTTCCCCTGAAGCGCCGCCGTTGCACGGGCAGTCACACGTGCAGGAGGTCAGATCAATACGTTTACCTCGAAGAAATGTCGGAACAATCTTTTTTCCTCTTTGCACGATGATGCAGGGGGAATTTTATCATGTGATCGAAGGACACTGGTTGTAATTCGTTCAAATATAAGAAAAATGTGCCTTAACTTCTTTTGTATTCTGAAAAGTCTGCCTAACATATTGACGGGTTGGCAAAAGAAAATCATGCCATGAATATGAAAAATAGTTTGAAAAATAAAATCTTGTCCAGATTAGCGAACTCAACATTTATAAAATGTTTTTTATATAATCCATCTTTGTTTAACTAAATAAAGTTAGGTAAAGTCAGGTTACGTTAGGTTAGGTGGATTAGCTTTATTTGCAGGAGGTTATAAGATATTTAATACAAGGATAATTTTTATGATAATATTTTAAAAATGTTGGGTTTGCTAATCTTGTGAGGTGACACATTCACTCGTGGTAACCCGTTTCCCACGGAGGAAGATTTTCAATCTCCAAAAACACTTGGAGGGACTTTATCCTTGAGGATTTCCTTTTAAACCTCCTCTGCATTACCTTCCATTGGATGCCGTGCTCATTAAAGATGTCTTAAAATCCTTCCCCTCGCACCGAGTGCCTCCAGTGGATAACCTCAGCATTGAAGGTGGTAAATTCCATTTCCATGGACCCGCTTGCGTCCTAGGTGGTCACTTTGAATCTTATTCTGATTGCCGACCGGCTATTTCATTCATCTACGTCAGACACCTTCCCCCCACATCCCCGCTCCCCAGGTAGCGAAAGGGTTAAGTTGATGCCCGTTGCTGCCCGACGACCCGACGACCACCTGTGACCAAAGCTGACCTGACGCCAGTGAAAGCGGACTTTGTCCACCTCTGGCATCCATTCCTCCGAAACGAAACTACTCTTTCTTTTGGTCTTTCTCTTTCCTTTGCAAGGGCCGAAGGTGCACGAAAGGACAAAAAGAAATACATATGAACACAGGAACATAAGGATGGAGGAGACTATAAGAGACCATAAGGCCTAAACAAGGAAGTTCTGTCCCTTACCACATACCATCCCTATTCATTAAGTTATCTTCCCTTAAAATTGCTTCAGTGCTCATTACATCAAGACTATTCCATCCGTTAACCACTCTGTAGGTAAAAGAGGTCTTGCCTTTTTTCCTTCTCAAACCCATACATCCATATAACGGTAAGAGCAGGGGGGGGGGAACGCAACAATGGATCCGTCTAAATTTATTCGTGTGTTCTCCTCGTACCCCGACCAGTACTTGTCGCAATAAATTACCTTCGTGTAGAACGTCTGCGTCCTCGACGGTGTGCGTATTTTGTAACTTAAGGACATCCTGCAGATAAAAGAATGTTCCAAGAATCGACAAAGGTCTGTATTTTACTCCCAAGACCTCGAAAAGATAAATCTATTCACTGGAATGGTTCTCTTGTTGATTGCAATGGTCTTAAGTCCTGTTATCCGGCTGATATCCTTATGTTGAGTAAAATCGTCATGGCGTTTGGCAGACAAAAATCTTTTGTGTTTTTTTCAATGAGCTAAGGAGGATTTGTTAAAGTAGTTTGTGAGTGGGGAAGGGCTCGCATTCATTCCATCTCAGCTGCTGATTCAATTTCGTTTGGCGCCAGTCACAACAAAAAATGTTAAGGCTGACACGGGAGTGTAGTAAATTGCATTTGTTGCAGAAATTCAGTGACTAGGGGTGGTCAGCGAATGAAATAGACTTAGAAAACACGTAGTAGCGAGTGCTGAAACCATGGGGGTGTTTTATGACAAGGTTAGATAACCTTATGGATGGGGATAATAGGTGGTAAAGGACATGGAACTGCCTAGAGTAGGCCTTATGGTCTCTTGCAGTCTCCTTCATTATTATATTTTTATGTTCTTGTGGCAAATGTAAAGATGAAATTGGAAGAATTCTTTCCAGACGTTCCTATTTCTTGTGATGTATAATCGCCCTCCATCGAGATGCAATATTCTTTAACAACTTTCTTCAATCGTTATCCTCACTTGAGGGCGTCTCAACCTCCTACTGTTCCAAATTGAAAAGAAGAGGACAAAGGTGAGGAACCCAATACGCCAGGAGGCGCTGAGTAGCTGCGGCTGAAACCGTCACCTTTGCCCTATTAGGGTCCAGTCACACCAAACTTACGACCCGTTTTCGACCACCGGCGACCAGGTGGTCACCGGCCAGTTGCAGGTAGTCTTTGGAAGTCGCTGGTAGTCGCTAATAAGATAGATAAATAGATAGATCGATACATAGATAGGTAGATAGATATATTACAACTCACACTGAATAGTCCCCGGTACATAGATTTTCATCTTATCAACCACATCAACTTTTTTCCATTTCAATTCCTTGGATAGGTTTTGTGTCGCCGACCGATCGCTTGATTTTCGGTCGAAGGTGGTCGGAAATAGGTCGTAAGCTTAGTGTGACTGGGCCTTTAAGGGCAAAAATTGTTAGAGCGGGGAAGTGCGGGATTCGAACCCAAAACGAAGCGTATGCGAGACCTGCATGCTTCCGACTACACTACCAGCACGCAAAGGACTAATGTTGTTGAGAAAGAGGTGCGTTTTGTCCGAAATCCATTCTGTGACTTTCAAGATAAAGCAGCAATTGATTCGTTGTCTCTGAATTGGTTTGTCGTGTTCTCATTCAGTAAGCTGTTTATCTCTTTAATAGATATCTTGTACGTCTTCAGACACTCAATTTTCAACACTGTGCCTCTATCTAGTCTAGACATATCACTCTCCCCACCAGAGAATGTGAGCACAAATTAAAAAAAAAGATCACAACTTTATTTATTATCCAGTCGTTTTGAAATCCTGTTAGGCTATGACCTGGCACTGACTGCAATCGAATCACATCAAATTCCAACATGACATGTAGGCGACGTAATTTCCGTTATCAGCCAAAGAAATAATTGCATTTTCTTTAATGCGTTCTTGTAACGGTTATCCAATTCATGACGTACTTCGCAGAAAACGGCCTGCGTGCTGTCTTGCCATCTTCAGAGTGGTTGGACGGCGTCTTTTGCAACAACCGTCTGTCGTCGCGAATGGGCAGAGTGAAAGTCGTCTCTCCCTCACCCAAAACAATTCCGTGCCAGCCGAGAGTTACGGCGCTTGTTATGATATAATACTGTAATATCCGAAATAAAATGAAATATAGAAATGGCCTCCTCCTGTTCTCTCGGCCGAACCTCCCCTCGAGTGGAATAGTGTGGCAATCATGTACGCTCCTATGCAATGGCGGATTAAATTACACACACACACACACACACACACACACACACACACACACACACACACACACACACACACACACACACACACACAAAGTCTAGATAAAAGGAGATATGGAGTCGGGACACCACGAGCATAGCTCCCCTTCCCGTAAAATACAACTAGGTAAATACACACAAACGCGCACACACACGGAGGGGTTGTGTGTGTGTGTGTGTGTGTGTGTGTGTGTGTGTGTGTGTGTGTGTGTGTGTGTGTGTGTGTGTGTGTGTGTGTGTGTGTGTGTGTGTGTGTGTGTGTGTGTGCGCCTTTGTGTGTGTGTGTGTGTGTGTGTGTGTGTGTGTGTGTGTGTGTGTGTGTGTGTGTGTGTGTGTGTGTGTGTGCGCCTTTGTGTGTGTCTTTGTGTATGCATGTGTGTGTGTGCCTTTGTGTGTGTGTGTCTGTGTGTGTGCGCCTGTGTGTGTGTGTGTGTGTGTGTGTGTGTGTGTGTGTGTGTGTGTGTGTGTGTGTGTGTGTGTGTGTGTGTGTGTGTGTGTGTGTGTGTGTGTGTGTGTGTGTGTGTGTGAAGTCACATCATTACCCACCGATCAGGCCATAATGAGCTCTGAACTCTCAGTGGGCGATTAACAGCCGTCGATCACGAGTCCAACACGTGATCCAAGACAGTGATGAATCACACACACACACACACACACACACACACACACACACACACACACACACACACACACACACACACACACACACACACACACACACACACACACACACACACACACAAACACACTCACAGTGGGTGTGCACAAACTTCACCTTGCTGCTTCAGTGATTCAGCTATGACCTGAATCGACCGGGATTTCCAAGCTCCTCACGCCCATCTCCCCCTCCCAACCACACCCTCCCCTTCCCCCTTCTATCCCTTCCTCCCTCACCTTGTCGTCCATTTTGTCCTATCATGCTACGTTTGCAAATATCTTATTT
>NC_134807.1:230000-250000 GCF_046742065.1 Oratosquilla oratoria
TTTTTTATTTTGACGAAAAAGGTCATTGTATGGGCGTAACTGATGATGAGAGGTAGGTACTGGATGCCAACGAAAACATTGACAGAGCAATAATTGTTTGTCAGTGAATGTACACATACCTATAACTTATACTGAGAGGTAGGTATTGGATGCCAACAAAAATATGGACAGAGCAATAATGGTTTGTCAGTGAATAATGACCATGAGATGCAGATATGTGTGGTAAGTAAAAGGCAAAGGTCGACAAAAACAAAAGGAAACATTTATGGTACGTGAAAGACGATTATTTACAAAAAACATTAACTTTATAGTCATCGTCAAAGAATACGGGTGATCTAAGGGACGTGACGTAACACCAGGACTTCGGCAGGTACCTGGTCTTCACCCGGAGGTCACGCAGGATCCTCTGAAGTCACCTGGGGGGGGAAGGAGAGGGGGAGGGGGAAGGAGAGGGGGAGGGGGAGGGGGAGGGGGAGCCACAGGGGGCCACTTGGTACGAACAAAGGGTGTAGGAAGGCTACTTGTTGCTAGCGCCCGCGGGCAGGAAGCTGACCTATTGCGACCTGACCTTGCTGGTGTGGTGCCTGTGCGGCGGGGATGGCTGGCACTCTCAGAAAAGGTCAGGCGGTG
Organism: Oratosquilla oratoria; assembly: GCF_046742065.1. Lineage (NCBI taxonomy): Eukaryota > Metazoa > Arthropoda > Malacostraca > Stomatopoda > Squillidae > Oratosquilla > Oratosquilla oratoria. The sequence goes on from NC_134807.1 coordinate 230,631, forward strand.
CCTGAAGAACGGAGTGCTACCTCTTGGGCGCACAACACCCGGTCGGGATCATGAACATATGGCGCATTCATGCACGTAAAGGTTGGAAAGGTACACACGAGTATGTACGTGGTAAGACAAACGTGAGAGTTGGTGCACAATTACATACACACACAGAACATACACACACACACACACACATACATACACACACACATAAACATAAACGTAAACACACACACACACACACACACACACACACACACACACACACACACACACACAAACACACACACACACACACACACAAACACACACACACACACATTTTTACACGTTTGTCGAAGGTATACTGAGACACTGGGAAGGAATCAAATTAAAATTAAAACGAGAAGACTATGAAAATGTAAGAAGAAATAAAAGAGAAAAAGTATTTAGACATTGTGGAAGTTAGTGAGGTGAAGTGGACGGAGGGCAAGAAGCTCCGGGAGTGGGATGGAGTCGCATTTGTCAGCCAGATCTTTCGTGCAAAACTTTCTCGGGTGCCAACCGAATAAAGTTATTATAGGCCTGCATACGAGTACGCCCCCACCCCCTTCACCTCCTATAAGGGCCCCAATCCACCGCCCAGCACATCATGCACACCAATGGTCATACAAAAGACCTTGGAAATTTATTAGTTTTTTGTTTTAAGGTGAGCTCTGGGTTTCGCGTGTCGGAAGAAAAAGTCGTTAGTGTGCAACCAGGTTAAGTACGCGTGTCAAGGGTTGCCCACCCCTGGTCTAGAGGGAGGTGCTGGGGCGTTGACGTCATCTAGAATTGTCAACTACATATTGACAAGTTTCGTCATATAAGATGGATGGCTAATGGTAAAAATCAAAGAAAACCTCTTAAACATAATTATAGTTTGAATATATATACCAACTACAGAGCATGTAGAACAGGAAGTAGAGAGGTTGTAGTAGGAAATGAAAAGGCCTAGATGGCAAACAGCAGGAAGTCGTTGTAATAATGGGAGACTTCAATGCTAAGATTGGAAGATCACGTCAAGATGACGCATTTGGACCACTTGAACTTAGGCAAATGCGGTTGGGTCAATTCATGTGTTCTCAACATCGTCCACAGGAAGAAGAGTAAAAAATAAATAAATCAAATGTACAGTGCGGAACCTAAGAGTAGGTTGTGGAGCTGAATTTTATCAAATGCTGGTGATTATAGAGATGAAGATACAACTGTAGAACGTTGCTATAAAAATGGAGGAACTTATACTGTATAATGGGCGTATAATAGGAAATCTTAGATAACAAGTAAGCAAATATATGCATTGACAGACACATTGGAGGAGAGCTGAGCAATGGCGAAATCGGTACCTGGACATTTGGTCTCAGTGGGAAGATGTCCAGAAGGTGCTGCAGAAAATAATGAAGAAAACGGGAGTGAAAAACGGAGAGGATACGGAAAGCAATGGAGGAGAAACGAAAACACAAGGGAAATAGAAAGGTATGTAACCACTTAGATACAGAAGTGAAAAGGTAATGTAAAAAAATATGCTGAAACCAAAGATGTGAATAGACTGAACAATTACAAAAAAGTAGGTCTCAACCAGTGTATGAGAGTGTGTATATATATATATATATATATATATATATATATATATATATATATATATATATATATATATATATATATATATATATATATATATATGAGTAGAGGGCCGATTACAAGCACAATCATTCTGAAACAGAAACGGAAAATGGCAGAAATTTTTAAAACATGGAAAGGAATACATTTCTGAATGTTATGATGGTCAAAAGTGGAGCGAAGACAGAATTTATAGGCAAGTTGTCAGGTGCCCCATCTTTTTTTTTATGGAAGAGGAAGTGGGCAAGGCCACACACGAGTCACACGTGGGGAGGGAAGAAGAAGAAGAAGACGACGGCGTCGTGTTGCAGATGCAGGCGGAGGCGGCGGCAGTTTCTGGCCGAACGAGATCCCGAAAGGCGAAGAAGGTGAGCAGCTTACTACGCCAGGAGGCGCTGAGTAGCTGCGGCCGAAGCCGCCACCTTTAGCCTTATGCTGTGTGTACTTTAAGAGGTACCAGTCACTGCTGGTAATCGGAGGGGAGCGCGGGATTCGAACCTAGAAATAGCGAATGTGATACCAGTATGTTTCCGATGACGCCACCAGAAGCCAACAAAATGTATAACATTAGACATATCCATAAAAAAAAAATCTGCATTCTTAAGGTTATCTTTGAAAGAAGGAACAATCGAAGTGCAAAACATCGAATGAGCTATTTGGGGAAAATATTTTTTGATTACTCAGAGTTCAAAATAATAGATGGAGTAAAATGCAAGAACAAAAGGATTTTCGAAAAGAAAAAGGAACAAGAAATGCGATCTTTACGCGAAGAATGTAAAGTGAAAGTGCAATGTACATGTGAAGAATTGTTTACCTCTCTTTTATCTATTTCGAAAAAGCACTTGGCAAAGTAGGGAGGTCATGAGAATGTTGGCAAGACAAGAAATAAGACTGGATGGAAAAGACAACAGGCTAATCACCAACTTTTACTGGAATCAGAAAGTCACAGTGAAAACACAGAATAAAAGAAAAAATAGGTTGATATCAAGAAAGGAGTAAGACTAAGGCGTGATTTACCACACGATATATTTTCCATTTGTGTCAAAATCAATCTTAAAGAGCTGGAGTACATGGGCATAATAAAAGATTATAAAACGTAAACAACCAAAGATACGTAGATAATATTTTTTTCATGGCTGATTATTTAGGGAGAATATTGAAGTGTTACGTCTGGTCAGTATCACTATATGGATGCGAGACATGAACTAACGAAGAACATAAAAGATACAGGAAAGATGCAGTGGAAGCATAGTTTTCGAGATGCACGTTGAGAATTCTATTGACGACAAGAACCGTCAATAACGAAGTTCTAAGAAGAGCAGAGGTAAAGAAACAACCGACGAAAAACCACGACAAGGAAATTCTGTGACGCTTCTTCGCATACCTGGAAAGTTTCGGGCAGGGGAATTTCATACGTGATAGGATATAGTTTAAGTGATTCAGACGGCACGACTCAGAAAAAAGCACCCCAAACTCTCCAACGTCAAATGACTGGAACCAACCCTGGCAAGATAAAGTATGGAGAAGAAGAATAAGAATGTTGGGTTGAGGAATGTGAATGTGGAAATGAGGGAAACGCATAAACTACTGTCGGCATTAGATGTGAAGAGAGCCTCAGGGCCTGAAATTTGAAATTGAATACTTCAGGAATGCAGAGAATAACTACTGGACAAGATTCACAGCCTAATTGTGGGATCGTTAGAAGAAGGGACAGTGCCTTAGGACTGGAGAAGGGCTAGTGTTGTGCCAATTCATTAAGAAGGAAATAAGGAAAAACCTTGAATTACAAACCATTGTCTGCGAGCATCGTGATAGCTAAATTGTGTAAGAAAATTATGAAAGTCACTCAGGCATACACAGAGCAAAAAACAATAAATCATGTATCTCAAATCATTTAAGCTCCCACCCCAAGGGCGACCGATGCATTGCAAGAGAGACATGGCTGAGTGGATTGCGAGTATCTAGGTCTGGAGAAAGTCTTTGTCAAGGGAAGTCACAAACGGCTAATGTGGGAATTAGAGCATACTGGAGGACTAGGAAGCTTCCTGGGATGAATAAAAGACTTCCTGGAAGACCTACACATTAGGACAATAGTGAAGTACTCTACGGTGACGTCAACTGGCGGAGTGCCACAAGGAACAGCCTTGGCACCCATAATGTTCCTGATTTACGTAAGTGATATGGAGTAGTGAAGGACAAGTTGCACTTGTATGACGACGATGCAAATATCACAAGGAAAAAGGAAGATGAAGAAGGCTGCAAATTGTTACAAACAACTTAGAATATACGACTGGAGCTAAATGTGAATAACTTCCGAGAGGGAAATAGCTGTTGATTACGAGCCCAACACGTGATCCAAAACTATGGTGAATCACACACACATACACACACACGAATTTGAGGCTAGATACAATAAATTGTAGAGTAGGAAACGGGACTCAGCGAGCGTTGCTCCTTTCCTGTATGCTACAATTGGGTAAATACAATAAGGTAAATGGTTACGCACACACGTGGCCAAAATGTAGACAGGTGAGCTGTGCATGACACTGCATGAGAAGGGACATGAAAACACATTCAGTCGAGGACAACACTGGCGCATTTTCTTTTAAGGGGTGACTTTTGTTGTCAAAGTTAGTGTGTTAATTTTTACAGCATTCTATTAATCAGCGCACCTACAGGTTGAGTTTTGTTGTTGTTTTTTGCCAGGCTACAAACAAAACTGAGACTGTGAGAGGGATAGAAACTTTTAAACTCTCCAGACAGAGAGAGAGAGAGAGAGAGAGAGAGAGAGAGAGAGAGAGAGAGAGAGAGAGAGAGAGAGAGAGAGAGAAAGTGAAAGTGAGATATGGACTCGGACGCCCCCACGCCCGCGCGCGCGCGCTTTGTGAGATGGATTGCCGAGGAGGCGATTACGCAGAGGTTCTCTCCGTCCGTCCGTCCGTCCGCAACGAGAGACTTGAAAGGGCGCGGCGGGCGGCGATCGAGATTCCGGGGGCGCCCTGCCGCCCTCCCTCCCTCCCTCCGAAGCCCGTGACCTACATCCGGTTAGACAAGTTCTTCATCAGCAGAAGCTTCGTTCTGTTGTCGTCAAAGAGCCGGTAGTCGCCAGGCACCGTGTGTGGGCACAGATTTTTTTTTATCACTGAGTCCGAGAGAAAATTCAGGGTTAACGCGGAGTTCTGACGTACATCTACTTTTGATTTATGAATACATTTGTACTATTAACCTCTGACATTCACGTAGACAAATATTTATTTTTTGATACAAGAACTTAAATCTTGCATTGAACCTTAGTGTATAAATGGTTATCAGAACTCATTTCCCTGTCACTGTATTTGGAGCTGAAGAAGAAATACTTTCAAAAAACATCTGGAACAAAGCATGACTTCCTGCCTCCCCTCCCCTCACCCGCCAAAGTGGCAGTTTTGGCCTGAGTGACAGCAGTTTCTTCTTCTTTAGCCGAGTTCCTCTATGGTCCCCAAGGCAATACACAGTACAGCTGGCCTTAAAAACATACATACATACACGCATACATACATACATACACAGATACATACATGCATACATACACAGATACATACATGCATACATATACACATACCTACATATTTCCATACATACATATATACATACATAGATACCCACATATTTACATAGTACATACATAATACATACATATATACATACATACATAATAAATACATAAATAAATACATACATAATACATACATGCATACATACATAAATACATACATACATACATACATACATATATACGACGAGACCACACGCTGAAGAAGCTAAGCTTATTACCCCATCATTGCTCTATAGGTGGCAATACTACAAACACAGTAATTTCAATCTGAAATAAGTCATTTATGATTTTCCGGTGTACTAATTATTTTTTTCGTTATCCCAAGATGAGATAGGAGTGAGAACCGACTTCCCATCTCCACCCCCACCTGCGGATCAAGACGATGCGGAGAGTGTCCCTCATGGTCACGTGGCAACTCGACAGGGCGGCCCTGCAGGCGCCGCGCCGCGCCGCCGCCTTGTGGGCCGCGGGGCAAGGGGCAAGGGGCAGAAGCTAAAGTGTCGCAGGCAAAAACTTGGTGATGGTTTGTTCCTCTTCTTTTTTTCCTCATTGTTCTTTTTCTTCTTCATTTTCTCCTTTTTCTTCTTCCTTTTATTTCTTCTGTTTTTTTTTCTACTCCTTTGACTTTTTCCTGGTCTTTTTCTCCTCCTCTTCTACTTCTTCCATTTCTTATACTGTCTCTTCTTTTCTTCTTCCTTTTCTTTTTTACTTTTCTTCCCCACCTTCTATTACTTTTTTCACTACTTTTTTCTTCTCCTCCTCTTCCTTTTCTCTTCTTTCTCTTCTTCCATTTCTTTTTCTCCTCCTTCTGTTTGTCTATTTATTCTTATTTTTATTCTTCTTTAATTCTTATTTTTTTGTTTTGCTCGCTTGTGGCTGTGCACTGACAGATAGTTTTCAATGGTATAACCAAACTGTGCATGAAAAAACATTTGGCCACTCCCTTATATATATACATACACATTCATGTACACATACATAAATACATTTTGCTTCCATCGAGCTCTTGCTGGTCTCGATCGTGTTTGCAAGGAATTAAAATGGAAAAGGTTAACGTGGTTGATGAGAATATTCACACATACATTATACATACACATACACACATATACACATACATATGCAAACACATGCACACATACATATACAAATACATATATAGTATATGGCTTTCTTTACTCCAAATCCTTCCCAGCATCCTACAGCGCTCCACCCCCGCCCACCTCCTCGCCCCCGCGCGAGCAGTTCAGTCAGTCGTCCTTCGCGCCCAACAGGACCTGATCGCCTCGTCCTCTCCTGACCCCCAACTTTCTGGAGTTCTTTGGGTGGCCCATCCACCCACCCTCGACCCACCAACCACTCAAGTAGTGCACGTCGTGTCTCAGCTGGCTCCACAGATGGAAATCGTCTTCCTCTTGTCCTTCCGCAGCCGTTGGAAGTCGGTGCTGTTTTGGCGTGTAATCTGCGCGTCACAAAGCTACTTTGCTGTACGATCTACAAATCAAAATGTTATCTACAGAAAAAGAATTCATACTTGGAAGTTTCTATAACATAAAAGTATTGATAGGATTTACTACAGGATTAATGGCAGGCAAAATAATTAACAGGATATGTCACTTTATGGAAGGCAGGTAAAGTAACACAAAGGCGTGACCTAGCCTAGGATTAATGTGATAGTATTCCTATCATACATCTAGCTTTGTCCAAAAGAATATCTATGGCGATGGCATTGGTCTGACCCGTGGCTGGCCAGGTTCTTAGGTCAATAAAATCGTTTGGAAACCGAATGGAATCTGTTAGGTGGTGTACTAAAGAGTTCGAAAGGTGTTCTTTACGTTCTTTCATCCTCGTCCTGTCCGATTCCAGGCACTGGTGGGAAGGTTCTGACCACACGCAAACTGCTTTGTCCACCGCGCTGCTGCAAGTCACGTCAGCGTGTGCCTCGGGGGGGAGGAGGGGGGGACGGGAATTTCAGGTGTCGAAACTTCTCCAGGCAGACAGACAGACAGACAGAAACAGAGAAAGACAGACAGACAGAAGGGTGGAACATCACCTTTCCTTTCTCCAAAGGTGTGAGCCTCGAATAAGATTGAATGCTAAAATTAGAGTGAAAAAGATTAAATAAATATAAATTAAACGAAAAAAGAATGAACAAAATTGGATTAAACAATAAATAGATAAATGAATACAACAATGAAAATAAAAGAATAAAGGAATTAACAAAACAATAAATTATATATATAGATAAATAGATAAATAAATAAATACACAAATCTCTTCAACATTCTGTCTCTCAAGAGTTCCAACTGGAGTTCCCGGCCAGTCGTGGTATCAACCTGTCATCGCGGTCTCGGGTGTCGCCTTGTCGCCCCACCCCGGGCTAATTGTCACAAACCTATTAACAACCGATCCACCACGTTGAAAAAAAAGGTGTGATGAAAAAGTTAAACGACCTTAGAAACTGGTTCAAACCTCAGAATACAATGAAAAAAAAAATGAAGATCCTGTATACTCGAGATCTGGGAGCCTTGAAGGATCTTAACCTCGATTCACGAACTGGCCAAGCGAGGCCGCGTGTGACGCTTGTCGGAGGGCAAATCTTGGCAGTCTCTGTATCACAAGAAGGCACCACCCGTTTGCAAGAATCATGTCATTTGTGTACAAAAAGTCACTCTCTTCACCACCAGATGCTCTCGTCGACGAGGCTGCAACAACGCCTATGGGGTTAGACGGCTCTTCAAAGGTCGTTATTCATTTGTCTCTTTCTCTCTATGTCTCTCTCTCTCTCTTTCTCTATGTCTCTCTGTTCTTTCTCTCTGTCTCTGTCTGCCTGTGTGCGTTTGCCTATTTGTCTTTCTGTCAGCTTTGGTCTACCAGTGAGATCTGAGAGAGAGAGAGAGAGAGAGAGAGAGAGAGAGAGAGAGAGAGAGAGAGAGAGAGAGAGAGAGAAAGAGAGAGAGAGAGAGAGAAGGCGCCCAACATCCGTTCTTACTTATAAGGTATTGTGGTTGTACGCGTCTACCTGCTCAGAACTGGAGCAAAACCACAAGTAATTTGAGAACACACTGAGCACTCAGTTTCTATAATAAAGAGTTAGTGAAAAGGCAATGTAGGCTACACTCAGAGCTTTGGAGTTCAAAATATTTTTAAATCCAAAGCGAACGAAAAAATGTTAACTTCTAAAATTCGAGGAAAAAAATCCAGCAAAATAAACAACAGCCGTTAACTTACTTTTAAGGACACCCAAGAGAGAGAGAGAGAGAGAAAAAAGTTCCATCTCGTAATGGTACCGCAAGATGAAGGGCATCCAACGATGCCGGACATTTCCCATCCCTTCTCTCCCGTCCTCCCCCCCCCCTCCCTTCCTCGCCACTTTAAAACCGGCCCCCCCAAACCTGTTCTCCATTACTCGACTCAACAGAAAGTAAAAGTTCTCCCTACTCGAGTGTCCAGCAGTGTCCACGTCAAGCCAGCTGGACCGTTGGGCGGGAGGACGGAACCTGCGTCGACTGTTTAGCGGGCTGCGTCGGCCGACCCATTCTCAAATTATTTAGCTCATTTTTTATTTCGTTGTGGTTAACGCATATTTATGCCATGCAGCTGAAGGTTAGATTATACCCTGAACGAGGTATGATCTTGCTCAAACCGAGGACTGGACTTCAATGGCATATAACTGATGTTTAACACAAACAGCAAACCATAAATCTTCGCGCCAATGTCTTGAGTGGTGGGAATCCACTATCATGTCCACATTAACCTGATACACATTTCCTTTGACGCTGCCGAGCAGTTTGTAAATGATTTGCAAATACCGGTGTGTGTACAGTCCTAGGTTAATCATGCTTTCGTAGTTAACTGATCACCTACTTGTTAATTGCAATGCCCCGTCGATTATATCTGAATGAATCTTAATACCTTTTCTGGAATGCGGCATGACCAATTAGTCATTTGAATTACAGTGAACGATACGTTTTTGTCTCCCTGGAATCAAGGACATTGATTTCAAACACATTGGAAATGATGACATTTTCCAAATACTTAAACTACCTTGGTTGATCCGAAATTAATTATATTGAAGTACCAAACTCTCATACAAATTACTAATCGTTGTACGGTTTTGATTATACATTCTTTTTTTCTGAGTAATGTTATTTTTGTCAACGAAACGACGTGCTACAAGGAAAGCCACGCATGTATGTACACGTCCTGGGCGGACAGAGCTTGATGGGTCCCCCCGAAGACCATCTCGGCTTGTGACCATGGCAAGGTCGCTTTCACCCGCGCGCGCGCAGTCGACACTCAACTGTGATATCAACAACCACAACGTACGGGTGGGATGGGATTTCACTGTTATCACCACCAGACCAAATGGACCTTATATCTTTACCTCCAAGAAATCTAATACGTCAGAGTTGTTTCACACGACAAGATCTATCACTGTCTACCCTCGTAGCATAACTCAACGATGAAACACAACCATTTCTTTGTTATTTTTAGTTCTTGCCATCTCCCCCCCCACCCCATTCTACTTCTTGGCGTGGGTGACTTGTCAAGTATTTCCTTGGGAATTTTAGTCTTGGTTTCGTGTCTCCAAGACGTCCACAGAACTTCCTCTCATTGTTATAACTTTCGCAATTGACAGTAGCACTAGCGATGGCAAAGAAGACTGTGGGAATCCGGCCACCTGGAGGAGTTGAAGGTTGTGTAGGATGTGAAGGTTGATGTAGCCTCGTTTTGGTTCGTGAAGGAAAGAAGGGGAGATTTAAAGACAAGTTACACGTCTACAGCCAGGTGTGGCCTAGGTTAAGCTGTTTTTGTGGCATGCGAGGGAACGAGAACTGTGTGTGTGTGTGTGTGTGTGTGTGTGTGTGTGTGTGTGTGTGTGTGTGTGTGTGTGTGTATGTGTGTGTGTGTGTGTGTGTGTGTACCTAGTTGTATTTTACGGGAAGGGGAGCTATGCTCGTGTGTGTGTATGTGTGTGTGTGTTACGGGTAAGAGAGCTATATTCGTGTGTGTGTGTGTGTGTGTGTGTGTGGTGTGTGTGTGTGTGTGTGCTCGCGTACGGGCAGGAAGAAAATAGTTAATGAATTTAATTTGGAGCTTCATGTTCTCTGTAAAAAAAAGTCCTGCATTATCTGCAAGGTTGGCAACACCCACACATCAGGATGTCCATGTAAATCTAAAGATGTCAATGTGTGTCTGTCCAAACAAATTAACCTAATACTAATAAAGATATACTTTTTTATATTTCCTTCTCTAACTCTTTAGTCTCTAATTCGACTCGTTTTTATTCTGGCAGCCGCCAAGCGGTTTTATTGAGCTCATGAAAGCCACTATGAACGTGAGATGTTTCAAGAGGAATTTCCATGACATTTAGCGTACACTTCATTTGGGCGCCAAATTATCGACATTTATGACAATTTATTTGTTTGGTTCCAGTACAAGGCAAACGCATTTTTCATTTCTTCGTGTTTTGCATTTAATTTTTTTTTCTATGGAATGGGTACGATAGGTTTGGTTAGGTTTTAGGTTAGGAGCTATTGGACAACGATTCTCGTTAAATATCAGTGCTTGCGTCATTCTGGGGTTTTACCCATTTGGCATACACTTCAGCGCCAAATTATCGGCGTGTTTATGACATCTTTTTCACTCTTATTCCAACGTCTGCCCTCTGCATTTCTCACAGATTATTTCCTACGCTCTTCTTCTTTGATTTCAAACCGTTATTGTACACCAAAACGTGAAAAAACAAAATGTGGGGTTTACGTCAATTTCCAAAATCACGCAAGCACGGATATTTAACATGAAACGCTGTTCAGTTCTTCCTAACCTAATCAAGTATAATCTAACATAACCTAGCTTAGCCTTACGTAACTATTCCATAAAAAATCCTAATAAAACTCTTGAAATTGACGACGACACAATGGGGCTTTGCGATTTTAGCGTATAAGGTATCATAGTGCTTGTATTTGGATCTCTTTGTGGAGTTTCTTTAAACATTGGAACCTGAGTTTGTAATATTTGATCTTAGGATCCAAACCTAAAACGGCGATTCTATCCCCTTCCTCTATACCCTTGGTACATCCTCGGATCTGTGTATTTATTTGTTTATCTTGACGTTACTCATGTACTTAAAAATAACAAATAAATAGATTGTTAAATAAGAATGAAATGAAAAGAAACGAAAAGAGAAATGCCGCTATACAGGCACAATAAATAGAAAGTGACATAAAAATTCTCCACAAAATAAGTTTTGACTAAGAAAAAAAATGCACGTATGTAAAACATAGCCACCTACGTTATAGCGTACAACAAATTTAATACTAAATCCCCAAGAATTATTTACTCTCCTACCACGCAATCGTGCATACAATCTTTTACCCTTTGGAATTAAATCTGACCCTGGTCAGAAGACCCTGACCCACAGGGTGCTGGCTTTATTTTTCCCTTATTCTTTTTATTTTCACTTCGGAAGAGCCACTGGCACGCACAAGTAAAAGCAGCGAAGATGTCGACATTGTGGATTCCAACACGACAGCACTGAGTGTCGTTTCAAGGATATCGTCTGTGAAATTTGCAAAAACTTACGAGTATGCTCAAGTCAGTGTAATATCTTACCTTAACTAAAAGTTTATATATATTGGACGATTTTCAGCGATCCTCGGCGTTTTATTTCACTATCACAAGACACATTTACACAACAAGATCCGTCTACATCGAATGTAAGGCCCGTCTGTAATATCGACATTTTCTGAAACGAAGAAACAATTTGTTTACTACAAATCGTAAATTGCATGACTATTTTGTAGCCCCTATAATAAACACTGCCAAATTCTACAAGTATAAAAATAAGGATATAAACAGGACTCTGTAAATTAATAAAAAAAAAAATCGAATAAAGTACAATTTACTGTATAAATTACAAATGTATCTCGATTGAATTTTGTTGTGTCATACATTGCTTTCAACTTATATCTCTGAGTAATTTATGTTAACTATGTATTGTAACAGCTAATTCAAAACAATGCTTACACGTCGCTTGGCTTTCAGAGGGTATGTGGTCTCTTTCATATTTCATCGTTTGATTCACCAACTGTTTTCGTCTGGTATAAGGTTGCTGGAAATCCAATTTCCGTTAAGTTGTGTTCACTGCATTTGTGACAATGGCCTTTCCTATCTGAGCCATTTAATTTGCACGGAAATATAAACTATTATGTGCTCATTCTTTTGTTCAGTCATTTCCGATCGAGTTATGTGGATGGAATGAATGAACTTACCACCGACTTTAGTAATCTATTCACTTATTTATTTATCAATTTATTTATTCGTGTATCTATTTATTTATTTACCTATTCATTTATTTCTTTATCTATATATTTATCTATTCATTTATTTAATTATTTATTTATTTACCTATGTATTCATTTGACCATGTATCCATTTATCTATTTATTCATTACAAAGGATTTACAAAGGCGGAGCATACCGACAGGAGACCTTTTGGTCCATAACTAGGTCGCATGCGAAAAATGATATATACACGATAAAAAAAAAAAAAAAAAAATAGATAGAATAAAATAAAGATTATATATATCTTTTATCGTTTATATATTTATTTACTTATCTATTTTTCATATCTGCCAGTTGAAAGAGCTCTTCCACACTTATGTAACACTCACGCGCAAAAATAAATAAATAAATAACTACATAGATAGATAGATAAATAAATAAATAGATAAATAAATAAATAAATAATCTAATGTTTCTCCAAAGTCTGCCCAAAGGCTTGCTCTGCCTCTGCGGTGTACACGTTTATCTAACTGCAGAATGCAAACGAACACAAGACAAGGATTCAACAGAACATTTACGCGAAAGATACTCCTGTGATTTGACTTATCGTTAGACACACACACACACACACAAAAAAAAATGAAGATCGAGAAAGGATCATGGCAAAGCAATGTGATTTCACCCAATTTATGTACAGCTTGTCTTGAAAAGATTTCCCTATTCTAACCAGCTGATTGAAATGTGATATATTAATCATCTAAGATTTGAAAAAAAAAGAAAAAAATCAGAAAACTTAAAAGATATGATGAGTGATCTCAACAAAGGAGGGTAGTAGGTTTGAAGATGTTTTCATCTTCAAACTTGTATTTCTACAAGTCCTTCAGATTTTTTTCTTTTCCTTTTTTTAGTTTGTTCTCATGGCCTCGTGACGTCTTACCGTCCAAAACCACGAGGTCTTCTCTGCCAGGTCTGCTCAATGCCGTCATTGACTTGACCATCACAATCGAATCAACTCTTTCTCTTTTTTCTCTTAATAAAGGCAAAACCAGCGCTTCTATCCTCTCCTTACTTGCAAGGCTGGGAACTAAATTGGTTGCTGCTCTGTGCACTGTCTCGAGTTTTCATTTTCACTTTTCACGATATTTTCCCCTCTGTGTCGAGACTATACCACTGCTGCACATTTCGGTGCAGGGCGGGTGAGTTCCTCTGTGTGTTTGTGAATACCTGAGTGTATTTTCCTAATTATAGTTCACAGGAAAGGAGCAACGATCTTGGGATCCTGTCTTACTTTCCAGTTTAGCATACCTAATGTAGGTTCAAGTGTGTGTGTGTGTGTGTGTGTGTGTGTGTGTGTGTGTGTGTGTATCTGTGTGCGTGTGTGTATCTGTGCGTGTGTGTGTGTGTGTTTCTGTGTTTTCAAGTTTGTAACTCATCCTAGACCCATTTTTGAGTCTGCAGAATGTCCCCGGGGGCACAGAACGGTCCCAAGCAAAAGACCTTTGAAGCAGTTTCCCTTGTTTGTTGCTATTACAAGTCTCCACAGACTCATTTATATGTATTAACTCGACTTTCCAGTCATTCTTGTACGTCAATTATGTTTTTTTTTTTTTTGGTAATTTTGTTTCTTTATCTTATTTCTTTAGCCTAATTCGGACTATGATAAAGTAGCTAAGAGTTACCCATAAACTTTTGCTATTTTCTTTAAGAATGTTGTATCTTTTTGGTTCATTTTATTTTTGTTTCGAGTTGTCACGGTCGTTTTTTCATTCGTATATCTTTATGAAGTTTCTAGTACAATCTATACATTCTATACATTTTATTCTATCTAACGTTTGGCGATTTTATTCACATTGGGTGACGTTGCCTTAGCCATGATCTAGTGACTATTTCCAGACAATAGATGAATAGAAATGTAAGGCTTTGGTCAAACTGATAATATTGAGAAAGATATATGTACCAGACACACTAATCAACTGTTGTAACGATTAAGTTTTGTATTAGGAAACTTTGAGGTGGTAGAATGCGCTAATAGTACTGATTTAGTGATGATAAACACACACACACACACACACACACACACACACACACACACACACACACACACACACACACACACACACACACACACACACATATATATATATATGTATATATATATAGTGACATACTCTATATCCTTTATACTGGCTAACTCTAGATGATATTCAGTCTGGAAAAACCGTCACCACTGCATTGACAGTTATTACTGATTCGAATTCAAATTTGATGACCGGGAGACCTATTGCAGGAATGTCGCCATTAATTAAGACCAGAAAGAGCCGATTTCTCCACTTTGGCTGAGATCCAATCCTGTTTCAGTTTAAGACCTTTACTTCTGAGGAATAATGAACTCTGTTGGATTTAACCATTTCTTTGGTACTCAGCGGAGCGTAAATTTGCGGTCGTTGGTTGATCTTGAACTCTGGAAATAATCACATAACGATCTGCATTTCATCACGGAGAGAAGTCTAGTGAACCGCGTTTTTCACAGAAAATCAAACGCTTGGAAGATTATAGGAACAAATAATTTGATGTATTTGTAGATTAATTCATAACAATGTTTCATTTTAATATATTAGCATCAAACTAAGATTATCTTTTTGTAAACAAGTTCATCTAACCTAATGCTTATTTCTATATAACTTTTTTCATTTTATTGCCAGTTCTTTTCTTCCTACTTGTGTCATGATTATATTTAATCGTTCTTCTCAGACTAAGAGGTCATCATACAGCACATCTTATTCACTAACATGACTATGTAGCTATATCTATCTATCTATATATATATATGTATATATACATATATCTATATGTATATATGTATATATATATATATATATGTATATATGTATATATATATATATATATGTTGTATATATATATATGTATATATACATATATCTATATGTATATATGTATATATATATATATATATGTATATATGTATATATATATATATATACACACACACACACCAAGGCCTTCTTCCCCCTTATAAGGGAGGTAGCCAAGTCAAAAGCACGTCCCTAGGCTACTCCTACTTATTCCAATCCCCTCAATCGCCCTTTCCTCCCTCTCATGTTAGCTCCTCATGGATGACGGGTCATCCCTGTATCCCGCCCACTGCCCCACTGGGTCAGAAGCAGTGTCGCAAGACGTAGCACATCCACAGCAAAGCCGCTTCACTCACACTGCTACCCCTTCCCCCTCTCCGTCCACTCGTGCGAAAATAAGAGAAGAGGGAGAGAAATGCCCTTGGGGCTGCGTCAAAATATCATCCACACACAACGCACACAATTCTGACGTGTGTATAAGAATTAAATTGTTACTTTTTCTAATACCGGAACTTACTGTGTACATTTTGTGATGGCATGTGTCAAACTGTGTCACCTGAAGAGTACATCTTTTTTTCTACAGCTCCAATTAGGTTCACTTCTTAATTAGGTTTACTTCCTTGACGACCTCGTCCTAATCTCCTTCCTCCTCTCACCGGGTTAACGAGCGGGCGAAGACTACTTGAGGAGATTTAACTGAGGTCAGGGCAACACCCAAAACTTACCAACACAGTTAAGCAATACTAGTGCAACAGCTTCGGCTGCTCTCCTTCTGATATCGCTTTGGCTACGACTCCACCTCTCCGTCGCCAAACCCTAAGGACAGAAGCGCTGGTTATCACTAAAGAATTACTATGCATCTGTCATGCAATGGACAACACACGCCCGGTCTGTGGTTCTTTTCCAGTATCACGCAAATATATTTTTCACTTCTTCTTTTTTTTCATTTGAAAGATCTATTTTTTTCCTATGGAATAGTTACCTTAGGTTAAGTTAGGTTAAGTTAGTTTAGGTTAGGTAAGGATATATTAGTTGAAGAGCTATTGGACAACGTAAGTTTCATAAGAACATAAGAATAAAGGAGAATGCAAGAGACCATAAGGCCTACACTAGGCAGCTCCGTATCCATCACCACCTGTCATTCCCATCCATAAAGTTGTCTAATAGTTTTTTAAAACAACTGATAGTTTCAGCGCTTACTATATGGTTACTAAGTTTATTCCATTCATAGACCACCTTATTAGTAAACCAATTCTTGTCTATTTCCTTCTTAAATCTAAATTTGTCCAGTTTATACCCATTCCTGCGAGTCCTGCCCTGTTGTTTTATTATGATGACTTTGTTTGCATCATCCTTGTTATAACCTTTGATCCACTTGAACACTTCTATTAGATCATGTTAAATATCCGTGTTTGCGTGATTCTGGAATTTTATCCACTTTGATACGCTGTCTCACATATTGTCTACGAGCAATTTTTTTGAAACACCTAGAGTTTTACATGATACAAAATTAAAAATTTTTGTCTGAAGAGTTTTTTCTCTAGAAAATGACCTACACAGGAAATATATCACGTACTCATAAAAAGAGGTCATATGGACGTTGAGAGAACTGTAGCCTTGGGGGTCAGAACTCTTGCTCGCGACTGTACATTAACACACACAGCTTTACAGACTACTTATGCCATTAACTTACACTTTCTGGAAAGACGTACGTAGAGTGCCGGGTGATCTAATTGAGGTATTCAAATGGGTCAAGGGCTTTAACAAGGGTAATGCAGACAAGGTCATCATATTAAGACAACAGGACAGGACTCGTTGTAATGCAGTTAAAGTGGGTTAATTTAGGTTTAAGAAGAAAGCAAACAAGAACTGGTTTACCAATATAGTGGTTAAAAATGGAATAGACTTAATTAACAACACTGAAGTAAGGGCTGAAATTATCGATTATTTTGAGAAAAGGTTAGAAAACTTTATGGATGGGGATGATAAGTGGTAATGGACATGGAACTGCTCATTCTTATGTTCTTATGATATTGTAGGCAACCAAAGACAAAAACTTTATATATCATAAAATGTGCAACCCTTATTTGCGATATTAAGCGAACGTTTTTCTTGACCCAGTTTTGACTTTTTTTTTCAGTTCCCAGCTCAAAAAAAAAAAAAAAAAAAAAAAAAAAAATCTCGATAAGTCATCTGTAATCACCCACCTTGATATAATTGTCTTGACTTTTGAGACCTCACAAGTCACCTGCATTGTAATTGACATCAAACATATGAGGTTGATTAAACGGTGGAAGAGGTTACCTTAGTTGATTAAAATCGCCTGACGGGAGCCAGATAACGCTATACAAGTAAAGTTCCCTCTGGGGGTGTCATTGTTCTTTCAAGAACACTAAATTGGTCTTTGCCTCGTCACACGTTTTCTCAAGTCATTCCGCGCAAACTTTGCGAAAAGGAGCGAACACTCAACAGCATAGAGACACACAAGGACAGACACAGGCACACACACACACACACACACACACACACACACACACACACACACACACACACACACACACACACACACATACAAACCTTAACAAACAGATACACATAAATACGCAGACAAACTTTAGTAAATGGAGGCCAACTCCGCTCCCACGCTGGTCCGTGACTTTCACATCTCTTCCTCCTCCTCCTCCTCCTCCTCCTCCTCTTCTTTCTTTGTCGTCTTCTCCTCTGTCTCATCCTCCGTCTTATTTCCATCCCTCTGCCCCTCCTTCCTCAACCTCCTCTTCCTCCGTCGCCCCTTCCTCCTCCTACTCATCGTTTTTCTCTACATCGTCCTCTTTTTCATCATGGCCATCTTCCTTCCCATATTCTTCCTTCTCTCTTTTTTTCTCATTATAGTCGTCTTCCTCTTCGTCACCCTATTCTTCATTGCCATCCTCATCTTCATCATCATCTTCCTCCTCGTACTCCTCTTTCACCAGCACCTCCCCTTCACCGTCCCCTCTTATCCTTCTTTCACCTTCATCTTCTGTCCTCTTCTCCTTCCCCACTTTTCCTTCCTCATTTCCACCACCTCTCCTCTTTCCACCCCCTCCTCTTCCTCCTCCTTATCTTCCCCCTTCCTCCCCTATCCCCCACCTTATTTCTTACTCTGTCTTCCAAGAAATGTGCAGCTTACACAATATATATATATATATATATATATATATATATATATATATATATATATATGATAATATTGTTAATAATAATAATAATAACAATAATAATAATAATATATATATGTAATAATAATATATATAATAATAATAATAATATATAATAATAATAATATATAATAATATTAATGATAATTATAATAATAATGATAATAGTGATGATAATAATAATAATAATAGTAATAATGATAATTAATAATAATAATAATAGTACATACATATACCAAGGCTTTTTCCCCCTTACAAGGGAGGTAGCCAAAAAGGAAAAGGTATAAAATCATTTCCACCCATTCCATCCCTGAATACACTCCACACCCCTCCGTAAAAGAATATCATTATTGATGGATGTTGATGTTGAATGAAGCAGGATAACAGTGAAAATGCTTCTCTTTGTGGAGTACTATTTATCGGTCACAGTTCCCCATGATACATGTTCACACACACACACACACACACACACACACACACACACACACACACACACACACACACACACACACACACACACACACACACACACAACTTGTTTCCAAATATGAATCAAATCAGGTTGATAATGATGACTTGCGACAGTCGTCGGCGATAAAGCTATGAACACTGTAATTACTGTAAATAAATACTGACAAAAGTGGAACTGATATTTCACTCCAGATGGGCTTCTCTCTGAAAGGAGAAGGAGAGCGCGGCGCCGCATAGGACAGGCGAGAGTGATAGTGGAAACCGTGTGTGCGTACGTACGTATACGTATGTGTGTGTGTGTGTATATGTGTGTGTGTGTGT
>NC_134807.1:260000-312500 GCF_046742065.1 Oratosquilla oratoria
TTGTTTTGTTTTGATGTTTTGTGTGTGTGTGTGTGTGTGTGTGTGTGTGTGTGTGTGTGTGTGTGTGTGTAAGATTATTTATCAACCATGAACTCAAGAGCTACCTACTTTGTACATTTAACCAACTTGTAAAGGTTGAAAGACGAAATTTGCCTTTAGAATCGTCACAGATGTTAGTTTGTCGCAGCCGCTCACGTCGTATCGTGTGGGCAGCCCACCCACGCTTGGGTGGGAGTGTTTGGGGAAACTCATGAGGGTGAATACACTGAAGGCTTCAGTTTAAAGTGTGGGAACGTGTGTGTGTGTGTGTGTGTGTGTGTGTGTGTGTGTGTGTGTGTGTGTGTGTGTGTGTGTGTGTGTGTGTGTGTGTGTGTGTGTGTGTGTGTGCGTGTGTATTTATATGTGTGTGTGTACGTGCTTGTGTGTGTGCGTGTGTGTGTGTATACGTGTGTGTGTGTACGTGCTTGTGTGTACGTGCGTGTGTGTATGTGTGTGTGCGTGTGTGTGTGTGGGGGGGTGGCCTGAATCAGGTATCAAGCAAACCAGACAGCGTTCTAGCATACGTACGTAGATGGCCTTACTACCAGCGCGGCGAGAACGTCATTACTGAGCCATCCGGAGCTCCTCGTGGCAGATGTCCCCTGCATGATTGAGTTTACACGATCAGAATGATGATCATGTCTCCGTTCTGACAACATGAGTTAGCGACAGAAAGTTCTTTGTTATCATCATGTAACAGAATACCTTTGAAGTTAATTTTGTTAGTTTATGAAAAGTTTCTCTTTACCAAGCGCATTGTTTGTTTGTTTTTCCTAACTCACATGTACCGAATCGAAATGAGTAAATATTGCGGGCTTTTATTCATTGCTTAATTATCAGACGAAATTCCTGTCCTTTTACACATCACAAAGACTATAATCAGTTTGCCTTAACTTAAGAGAACTTGATCATTTTTATGACAGTCGCATGTAGGATTCGAACCCACTGCTTTCGGCCACACGTAAGATTACCTTCACAGAGCCTTAACCCACTTTATTAGAAAACATACATTACTTCAGCCTGTTAAATTAGCAACCTTGGTGGAAGATATACACAACTAGAAGAAAAGTTAGACGAACAATCGAAGAAAAAATTCCCATTTAAGAATTGCAAACCAGCTATTTATCAACACTGTTGAAATAAATCTCTGTCATGCTAAAATAGACTCTAAGCCACTAGTGAATAAGGATGAGTACAGTCTTTCGCCTCGCGTTTGACAAACAGCACGTTAAGCGAAAACAAATCGTGGGAACTCGATTTCTGAAGGAGGTGGTGGGAATTGCTAACTGTTGTGCACAGCGGGCACCCTACAGCTGGATTGCGGCATTCAGCAGGTTGCAGCAGCAGCAGCAGTCTCTACCCCCGCCTGCTTGCCGCAGCTGCGGTGTGCTACTTGCGGCACAGGCAGCGGAGGCGCGCGTGTCATGATGATGACCGTTTTGTCTTCTCCTGTTGCTACGCGACGCAGTTTCCTCTGCATCTTGCAAGGTTCAAATAGGCAACCCCCTCATGTGCAAGGAGGGTGGATGCTAAAAAAAGAAAGAAAAAAAAAAAAAAAAAAAAAAAAAAAAAAAAAAAAAAAATATATATATATATATATATATATATATATATATAATATATATATATATATATATATATATACATACACACACACACACACACATATATATATATATACACACACACATATATATATATATATATGTATATACATATATATATATATGGATATATACATATATACATATATATACATATATATAAAAATATAAACACTGGTCATCCCCATAGCATTCATTACAGTCGCCATTGTTGCGAATCACGTACACCATTATATGATGAGTTTGCATTTCTGGCTCCTTTGCTACCGAGGAGGGGCACCTCAGAGACGAATAAGATAGTTTGGTGGGGTTTAGGCTTATACACGATAAAGGCTCCTTTCAACAGAACGAAATAGTTGTCGGCTGCTTTAAAGATGCATTGAGGTGATTAGTTATGCTGACGTGTCATTTGAGATGGGAAGAGATCGTCGCTCGATTGATCAGGATGTCCTGGACGTGGACAGAGACAATATACAATATTCGGGGGTCCTTGACTTACGCCTTCCTCGACATACGTCGTTTCGAGTTTACGGCGGTGCCGAATGTAAAGTTTCATTTGTCCTTATTGGGGTTTGTTGTCATGTTTATGTTTTTTTTTTATTACGGTTTCCTTTTGTCACTTTTTTGTACTATAATTACGTTCTCTTTTTCATTTTCCTATGGCCTAATTCTGTTTCTTGATATGTATGCATGAATTAAGGGTGTCTTGGATTAGATCATTGGTTTCGGTTATGGTAATTCCGACTTACGTCGAAAACCGCCTAACGCCAGTCCGTGAGATCGGATCCCCGACGTAACTCGAGGAC
The DNA here is from genome assembly GCF_046742065.1 of Oratosquilla oratoria. Lineage (NCBI taxonomy): Eukaryota > Metazoa > Arthropoda > Malacostraca > Stomatopoda > Squillidae > Oratosquilla > Oratosquilla oratoria. The sequence goes on from NC_134807.1 coordinate 262,450, forward strand.
TTCCTGTACTGGATAGGTACAATTGTCTTCGTTAATACTTTTGCTCAAAACACCCTGACGAGGCAGAGGAGGGGAAAGGGGGTGGCGTAGGGGGGTAGCAGGTCAACCAGATTTTTTTTCTATCGACTTTTGTTCTTCTGTTCTGCACCTGAGTTATTGAGGAGAACATATTTTGAGTTACAGATCCTGGTGGAATATTTACATCCGATAAATGAAAGTTCCAACCATTTCTGTTGTTTTGCAATTCCTACTCTATCTGGTGGCGTCATCGGAAGCGTACTGGTCTCGCATTGACTTAAGTTGTGAGTTCGAATCCCGCCCGTCTCCCCGATTCCCAGCAGTCCCCAAAGCGCATATAGCACATGGGGCAAAGGTGACGGCTTCGGCCGCAGCAGCTACTCAGCGCCGCCTGGCATAGTAGACTCCTCGCTAGCAAATCTCGATAACATTTATCTTGATTAATCCTTTTCCTACTAAAGATTTGTTTTCATTGAGGTTAACCACAGACGACGGTCTTCTGTTACAGCCTAACTCAAGAGTTTTGCAACAATTTACACTCCTTTTCCGTTCTGCAAATATAAAATCTTTTACTGCGCATTTGGTGCAAAAATGTCTTCAAATGATTTATTCTACAGCTTAAGATATATATCAAAATTGACCCTTTCCTTGTACTGGCAGAATAGTATAATCGCCTGGCGGCAGACAGAATAAAATAGTTGTTGTAGTAATAGTAGTAGTAGTGGTGGTGGTAGTACTGTAGTAGTAGTAATAGTAGCAGCAGTAGTAGAAATAGAAACTCCATATTCCATATGTTTCTCGTTGCCTCAGTGCTTGTCACTGCAAAGGTAAATAGTATTCAGGCCCATTACCCAAACACTTATGAAAAGGTACTAATGTTGTTTGTGACAAATGTCGTCACATTTTCCAACACCCTCCCTCTGTGTTGGCAGAGGCAGGGTGATGTAAAGGTATTCTGGCTCATTGGAAGAGGATCACAAACAAAATGTTGAGCTTTGTGGTCTCACGGTTTTCGTGGTCACAGACACCAGAAGTGGCTTTGTGGTTGTCAACTTCGAGTCCTTTTGGATGATCTGGACTTGTCGTGGGCAACATCTTCATCACCCAGTTTCTGTCGTCATTATTGTTGTCACCATCTTTGGTGCTGTCGTTGAGTTATTGTAGTTGGTATGACCATCATCACAGATATCATCATCATCATCATCACAGATATCATCACAGTCGTCATTCTCGTTGTCACCGTCATCACAGATATCGTCATCATTACTGTCATCATCGTCATCTTCATTATATTCGGTGGTGTCGTTTTCGTTGTCACCAATATTAAACATAGCATCATCATCATCACTGTCATCGTCGTCATCGTCACCATCATCATTTGAGACAATGAAGTAGCATGGATGAGATGTAGACTCATTCTCTACTTCTGAATTCAACTCCCTTGTACCATTTCCTTTTTACCAACAGACACAAAGCGCCTCTACAACAAACAGAATTTTTGACAACCGAATAAATAGAAAACGTAAAAAAGAAATGGTAAGAAAAGAAACGGCCACAGTTGTTGTTGTTGGGGGTGGGGGGTCAACGAACTCTGTTAGTAAAAGACAGAACTAGCCTTTCTCACCCCACCGTCCTTCCGATGGAGGTCGTAGTTTTATATATAAAAAGATTGTGGCAAGAAAAGAAGTAGGACAAGTAGGAGTAGTAGTAGTACTACAAGTAGTAGTAGTACTAGTAGTAATAGTAGTAGTAGGATGGAGGTTGTTTAAAAAATAGTAGCAGTAGTAGTATTAGTAGAAATAGTAGGTGTACTAATAGAAGTCTTGACATGAATTCATCATACCTTTATCATCCAGAATCTTTGGCGTCATATTATAAGGTTTTTTGTATGTATATATATATATATATATATATATATATATATATATATATATATATATATATATATACATAATTATCAGTAGATTATTCATTGTTTATCTTTTATCAGCGGGATTAAATTTCATCTAAATGAAATGACCTGGCAATAGATAGAATATATATAGTTATCATAAGAATTTTTCATTTTTAATTGCAATCACTGATCTTACAGATCGCCCTCAGAATGATATTACTTTTATCTTGGTTTGCAACAAATTATTGATAACATAATCAATATTACTGTCATTATATCATAATTGCTATTATCATAGTGGTTATTAATTTCAGTCATTATTATACTTGTTTTTAGGAACTATCCAAATCATAACTTTCGTTCGAAAATGAATTCCCAAAAGAAACCTTTCGACTATCCTTCCGAGAGCTTTTGATTTATATTTTCTGTAGCTGCAGTTAAAAGAATAGAAAGCTAATAATTACCATGAGTGAGATTGAGCTTTGGTACAAGTTACATATATGTATTTTTGTAAATACGACTCTGAATTCTTGCGACTTGGCTCGACGACTTGGGTAAACAAACTCGTTCTGGCATTATGACGTCATGTCTGTGACGATTGCGCCCAAAACGTGACGATGTGGTCATGAAAAGCACCACGAGAAAAAAACGGTATAAAACTCAAGCCAAAGCGATTGTAAATTATAAGTACTGTACGCGCTTTTTTCTTAAAATTGCAGCTACGCTTTCATACATCCTGCTAATGAAATGGTTATTTGTTTGATTTTAAATGTAATGATGAACTGGTGGAAGATTTCTTTTATTACTTCATTTTTTTCCTAGGAATGAGCATAAACTTACATAAGCCGTTTATGCATACACAAATACGCACATATACAACACACCACACACACACACACACACACACACACACACACACACACACACACACACACACACACACTCATAAACGTCATAATTGGACAGAGTGTCATTAAGAAAATAAATGTGCACAAAAGATACTTTCTATTCTCGCTGTGGCGTTAAATATTAAGATGCAAAGCCAAGAGCATACGAGCTCAAGTTACGCTTGATGTTTGTCAAAGCTGGACTTTCAGCTTCTCGTAAGAATTGTTGGTAAATCAATGACTCGAGTAACTCAAGCTAATGTGTTGTGACTGTCAAACCACTAAAGCAAAATGTACCAAACCAAATATATATATATATATGTATATATATATATATATATATATATATATATATATATATATATATACACATACATACATACATCTCCAAGGCACCTCGGCTAAAAAAAACGAGCTATCAAAAAAGCGACGGCGTGTATCTATTAATCTAGAAATACACAGAGCAGTACAGGCAAATGAAACTTGATGTATGAAATTATTTTCTCGATTTTTTTCGCAAGTGTACACAAACTTCTGACACTAACTGTTCAGTCGACAGTAAACGTAGTGCCAGTTCGAGCTCATCTTCAAGAAAGAAAGGATCACTGATATGGCAATAGCACGCACAGGAGTACGCTCACGTATAGTCACATTACCGACAGAATCACTCGAATGATGCACCTATAGCAATCCACAGGTCATAGAATAACTTTTTTCGGCACGTTGGCCCACTTGACATACTTCATTCTAGTTGACGCCAAACGATTTTTATTCAGTTTGCAGGAGAGGCACTATACTTAATGGGATATGACCTCCTTTGGTAGTGCGACACACTTCCAATGTTTTGTTCTGGCTAACGTGAAGCAATTTCATATATCTTACAAGGTATTAATGATGTGTGTGTGTGTGTGTGTGTGTGTGTGTGTGTGTGTGTGTGTGTGTGTGTGTGTGTGTGTGTGTGTGTGTGTGCGTGTGTGTGTGTGTGTGTGTGCACGTATGTGTGTGTATATGAGATCATCATATGTTGATACAGTCATGTTCCAATCCTCGTACACACACTTTGTTCAGAATAGCCACTGGTCGTATCCATCTACTCAAAGACTTTCAATTCCTCACTATCCTCCTCCTCCTCCTCAAATCGTCAATTCTATCCAAACCCATCATTCTTCGTTATTCCTTACTGCTGAATCACAGATGGCGAGCGTACATTTGAAAAAGAAATACTTCCTTCGTATACGAGCACACACACACACACACACACACACACACACACACACACACACACACACACACACACACACACACACACAAACAACCTATGCCTGAGGGGAGGGAAGTGAAATGTAGAAGGTGTGTGTGTGTGTGTGTGACTTGCCGATATGCAAAAGGGCAACTACCTCAGTCTGTGATGACAACACTACTGTTGATGTTGTTGTCGCCATTAGCGTTTGTTATTGATACTACTTCTACTACTATTGCTCTCGTTACTACCCCTACTACTACCACCACCACTATTACTACTACTACTACTACCACGACTATTCTATTAACACTACAACGGCTACCACTACTATTGTTAATATATTCTACTGCCGCTATTACTACTATTACTGTACTACTACTACTACTACTACTACTACTACTACTACTTCTACTACTACTACTTCTACTACTACTACTTCTACTACTACTACTTCTACTACTACTACAGTCTTATTACTCTTATAATTGTATAAAAAACTTATGAACGCAATGAAACTACATTTCACCGAGACACTTCTAGTTATGCAATGAGCATTATACACTATTAAAGATATATAGAGTATATATGGTATATGAAATGGTTGCAAGTAGAAAACAAATCATAGCTGTGGGAATGCAGACTTGATCATCAAAATGACGTAAACGCACACGACGAAAATGAAATGATAAAAGAAGAAAGAAATCCAATGTCCCGTCAGGTAATCCTCCAGGGTTGGAAAGTACAGTAACACATATTTTGAGGAAAACACCGAAAACACACTTATAAAATGAAATTGGCATAATTATATCATAAAACAGGTTCTACTGCATTTGGTATGATCTCCCGTGGGTCAGATATGGTTGTCCGTGCTTTTGCATCTACCCCCCCCCCACCCCGCCTCCTCAGTCGGGAGGAGACAGTGAAGCTAAGTTTCCGTGAGCATCTGTCGTCCCAATTTTGTTCTGCGCTTCCTCCCAAGTATCTATTACTGACCCAGAAAGGAGGCGCAGTTGCAAAAACAGGTATTCTTTCCCACGAGGTCCTCCCCACACGATTTTGTAGATAACGGGTCCCTTCCCCGGACTGCACTGCGACGTTTTGACGTTAGGTTAGGTTATGCCAGTTTGTGGTTAGCTTAGGTTAAGTTATGATTAGGTTCGGATAGGGTAGGGTAGGATAGGTTAGGTTTGGATAGGTCAGATTAGGTTAGGATAGGTTAGGTTAAGCTAGAATATACTAATCCATTGGTTCCGAACCCAGGGCAAGGTCCCAAGGACGGGGGAGGGCCACACTAGGAAACAATTCTATTACTGCGGTGTGAGTTGAGCTTGCTGGCACGCACATACATACACATATGCGCCATATCTGCCATCACTCTGCACCGGTGCCACGTCTTCAAAAAAGCCCCGAGTTGTGCGATCACAGATTAGAGTGCCTCGTCATCCCCCGCCCCGTGGCGCATTTCAAAGCCCTCGCCACTGACGAGGTACCACGGAAATTAATGGTATTCGGGATAGGAAGCACGGGACACCTGGTGATGAAGGGGATAGATATGGCCCCTTGGCTGCTCGGGGAGGGGCCGTGGGTCGGGGCACGGTGTCCTGGGCTTGGATGACGTAGGCTGGCGCCAGGCGGAGTAGAGGATAAAGGAACACCCGGTACGCGAGGGGGCTAACCTTTTCAAGAGACCAGACCCTCACAGGTGATATGTCGCAGCGAGACATTTTCCAATGTTGAGGAAAATTAATAACAACAACAACATCAATGAAAACAATATTTGCTTATTTGTCGTGGCAAGACTAAGACGTTCTGAATAATACGCCACAAAGAACAAAAGCGGACAAGGAATTCACTGAGTGGGTGGACACTCAGGTAAGTCCTGGTAGGGCTACGAGGGGGACCTGACAAAATCCCCCCCACACACACTCTGAACAAAGACAGCCTAATTGTTAAACGTTTCTCAGGCTAACGTTTGCTCTAAGACGATTAAAGATTAGCATGAGTGATGCAGGCAAGGTCATCACATTAAGACAGCAGGGTAAGACTCGTGGTAATCTATTTAAATTGGACAAATTTAGGTTTAAGAAGGAAATAGACAAGAACTGGTTTACCAATAGAGTGGTCAACGAATGGAATAGACTTAGTAACCATGACGCAGTGAATGCTGAAACAATTGTTTGTTTTAAGAGAAGATTAAATAACTTTATGGACGGGGATGAAAGGTGATACGGGTCATGGAACTGCCTAGTGTAGGCCTTATGGTCTTTTGAATCTGGTGGGGGGAAAGGTCGTTCCAGTGAACGAAGAACTCGTCAAGACGACTTTCATCGCTATCAAATTGAGAATGAAGTGCCTCCTTCCAATAACACTGCAGACAACTGATCATTACTGAAGACAGGGAAGGTTGATGGCGAGTTCTGGAAGTGTAGAAAAATGATGAGAGAGAGAGAGAGAGAGAGAGAGAGAGAGAGAGAGAGAGAGAGAGAGAGAGAGAGAGAGAGAGAGAGAGAGAGAGAGAGAGAGAGAGAGAGAGAGAGGAGAGAGACTGTGAGGAAGGGAAGTATCAAGAAGGTGAGAAGCCTACGCCAGGAGACGCTGAGTAGTTGTAGCCAAGGTAGTCACCTTTCCCCTGCCATTATGCACTTTAGGGGACTATTGGGGCATGTAACATCAGTCACTGCTGGGAATTGGAGAGGAGTGCGGGACTCGAACCCACAACTAAGCGAATACGAGACCAATACGCTTCCGGTTACGTCGCGAAAAAGAAAGAGGGTGGCCCTTTCCTGGACTTGCGTCAACATTCCTGTCGACGAGGTGCCGAAGTCGACATCAAAGACATTGTCTGGAGGAGCGTGGTTATGGCCGACGCGGGGTTAGTTCTTACCTCCACGTAGACCACAGCGATGAAGTGTTTACCTCGGAATTCGTCGTTGATATTACGCAACGTTTAAGGCCTCGTTCGACACGGCGGGGGTGGGGGCGGGGAGGGGGGGGCTAGTTTAGTAGCCGCTAGTGCTGAAAGCGACTTGTAAACACGACCCCTCTGCTTGCCCCATGTCAACGGAAAGTGAGTCAACTTGCCTCCAATATATCCTGGTGTCAACACTTGCCATTAGGCAAGTTCAATTGCAGCAGCTAGCACTTGCGGCTACTAAACGAGCCCCCCGCCCCCCGTGTCAAACGAGGTTTTGGGAGTAGTGCGTTTGCTGAGGTGAAGGAACCTGCATTCACGTGCTTTTTTGATTATAAAACGTCGCTTGCTTTCACTCATCCTGAATCATCAGCATTCGAGAAGGCGTAAAGATCGTGCCGACACAGGTGTCTCAGCGTCCACTATTAATGACCGATGCTTTACTTTTCTGTTCCGAGAGTGAAAGTGAAGTGAGGAGAGAGAGAGAGAGAGAGAGACGAGAGCAAGTGCAGAGGAAGCATGTATGTAGAGTTCGCAGAAGTACTTTCATTGCTCTAAATCCTCTTCGGTAAGTCTTGGAAGTGCAGGCCAAGCGCGCGCGCGCGCGTGCGTGCGTTTGCGTGCGTCTGACCACACCTGCGGAGCAATTTATGTCACTCGCAACACCACTGGGTCGTTACGTCATGATACTTTCGAACAATACATTCCTGTGTCTTCATTTATTCGCTTTGGAACGTCCCGATTAGGCGCGTTTGTTATATCGCTTGCGGTTACGTCAGATTTGTTCGCTATTTTCGATCCGGTGATTCTAGGAGATCGCTTTAGGCGACTTTCACAACTCGCACTTTTGCACACCTCTTTTCTTTTTTTTCTTTTCGTCCTGCAGGTTGGTTACCAACTTCCCAGTCTTACAACAGGTTTCAGTAGGTTGTTTTCGCAACTCTGAAACTTCTATCTTAATATATTTCGATATTCTATATGTACACACAAATGTGTGTGTGTGTGTGTGTGTGTGTGTGTGTGTGTGTGTGTGTGTGTGTGTGTATGTGTGTGTGTGTGTGTGCCTGATCAGTTTCATCAATCCCTTTGAAGGTCATCATAACCTCTTACCTTTCCATGACCTGACACCTCCCTATACGTAGTTATCTACAACTGCCCCGGCAATAATTACCTGAAGAAGGAGTCTCGTTAAGTTGATCAGCAAAGTATGTGATTGTTGACGCCCGTGACCAGGGTTCGCATCTGGTCGGGGAACAAGAAAAGCAAAATAAGGTTTAACCTGTCACTTCACTTCCTGAGCAATTTAAGTGATGGTCTGGTGTGGAATAGGGGAATATTCTCCATTATACATACTATATGGAAGATGCACCACAGGTGATAGAGGCTCGTCTATATACAGTATACACACACACACACACACACACACACACACACACACACACACATATATATATGTATGTATATATATATATATATATATATATATATATATATATATATATATATATATGTGCTCACATACAAACTTCCAGGGGGGCATAAATGGGGTGAGGCACAAATAATTTGGTTTACATTTGGAATATCGACATATTCAAAGGAATCATACACACTATCAAACCCTCTTCCTCCTGCCTACCGTTCCCAATCATTTCTCCACAAGGATGGAAGCGCTGGTGAACTCAAGTCCCAATGTCTTCTTCACCGTATCGGCTCCTCGCCGTCCACGACACGACGTCGTGCTCTCAAGTAACCACGGGTGGCTGCTACGGGCCGGAGCTGCCTTCGTCGTTTACCCTTTTCAGTTGTGACGACGAACCAAAGATAAACAAAATCGGCCGGTCTTCACCAGAATAAAATGTGTTAAGCAGGTTATAGTGGCGAAATGGATACGTACTTCTAGCAGATGTCGAAGTCCATGAACAAGAATCGTCTCCGTGTTTAACGAAGGTGAATGCAATGCTATTTAATGTGTTTGAGCTTTTGAATTGTTAGCGAAAAATAAAAAAGCTAACTGTTGATATATTGACAACATCCTTACTGTTGTCCAACATCAATACACAAATGCAGCTAGACAACTAGCAATGTCGTCATCCACTACTTGTTTCAGCGACAAAGAGAGGATTTCAGTCACCCAGAAGAACCTCTTAACTATAGAGAAACAGGAAATCATCTCGATAAGAACAATTTCGCCCACGAAACCAAACGGACATTTTTTTTCTTTGAGAAGAAGCGCAGCTCAGGAGGCACGGGTGCCCCGCGTCTCCTCTCGAACATTTTTCTTCGTTCTGCCCATCGCTATCGACGCCATTCACTCCTGCTGCGCAACGCCCCCCCAGCCTTTTGCGCAACGACGTTGCCACACGACGAGGGAGGAAGAAATCCTGCGCATAACGGTTTCCCCCCGCCCTGCCGTACCCCTTTAACACATAACATACATACATACTTTACATATATACATATTTAAATACATACATACATATGTATATCAAAAGCACGTGTCCACCCTTCACTCATTCAACACCCATTTGTTGTCTAATGTGTCTCTCAGCTCCTGGTTGACGAAGGGTTCATCCCTGTCATCCCCCCACCCCCACTCCCCCGCCCACTGCCAGGGTCGTCCGAGGCAATGAAGCAAGACCTAACTTCACAACAGGGCCCGTCTGATGAAGATGGTTTACCCCCACCGCTTCATACTTTACACAATTTAGTTACGGGCGCTGACAATCATCTCAGCCTTACTGAGGTACATCCTGTGGACTGAAGCTGGGTCTCGTTGGTCGAGACCCCTTTCTTGATTGGTGTCATACCTCAGCTGAATAAGACTTTCTAGTTTTGGCTGGAAAAAAAGTACTTTGACGTGTTCAAGAAACAGTCATGGTTTCCAGGTGTCGAGGACACGTTTCCACAAGATCCATAACGAATCACGAAATCTTGGCCATTCTTTCAAGGAAATCCCAAGAAACATGAAAACGATGAATTCATCATTAATTTTCTCTTGGTAGGGTAGAAATGCCCCTCATTCCTTGCGAATGGACTGTGTGAGAGATGATGACCAAATTGTAACTCGTTTAGCCTCGCTGACAAAGTTTATTTGAAAACACTGCTGAAATTCTGGTTTGCTTTCAGAGCTATTTATAGTGATTAGCAATGCTTGGTGCGGCTGCAGGAGTGGGAATGTTGGAGGTGTTTCGCGCTGAAGTCTACAAACCTCTGCGTAGGTGATTACAGGGCAGAATATCATGGATCTAACTTGGGCTCTGTCTTTCTGGAAGCTGGTATGTTCCGAGTATCGAAGACAGAGACCCTCGCGTTCAAAATGTGTAGAGCGTTGCGTGGTTCTTTCTACAGTTAGCACACTTTGTTGGGTTGGGACACGTTTGCGGGAACCAAGCAGTGCACGCATACACCTGCGAGGCGACGACATCATCGTCTGGTGTGGTCAAGGCATTAGCAAGTAAAGGAGCGGCCTGGGCGAGGAGAACATCTTTGTATTTAAGATCGTAGATATCCTGCGTGGGAATGAGGTGGCTGTGGGATCAGGCGAAGGTTAGGATCAATGTGGGCGCTGGTATCCTTATACCGTTAATTGTTCGCTTGGGTTGGGTTACTTTTTGTCCTGCAAATTCCTCAAACTCTGATTCTGTGCACTGCAGTCGGCATGAGGCGTTAATCACACCTTTGCAGGAGGCGCGAATGTTGCACGAAACTCATTGTAGACCGGGGTTGTAGGGGAATATTCTTTCTCACCTATGGTGGGCCCCCCCCCCTCCGAAAAAAAACCCCACAAAGTCTCTATTCCCTTAAAAGACACACCGAAAAGAATTGGATAGTGCAGTAATGATGGAGAGAGCAAGGAATCTCGAGTAGTCTAGGCTGGGATCTACTCCGTCTCCGTTGGGGTTGAGATGCGGTCCAGAATAGTAGCGGAGGCAATTTTGAAAAAGCGATATCTTTGAATGGTGGGGCGGAAGGGGCTGGCAGCCATGGCTCACCGGTAATTCTGTTGTGACGACGGCTATTATGTCATCCGCCGCTGGGAGGGGAAGCCAACTACCGGTGCGTCATCGGGTCAGATAAGTTCAAGGTGCGGCGGGGTGGGGTCATCGTCCTGTCGTGTGTTTGGGGCGCGACGGGGCAGGACAGGGTGGCGGCAGGGGAAAAGTTCACACTTCTGAGAGAGTTCATGCTCCTTCCCTATATTAGTTTATCAGTCTGTCATGGCTGCAGTTTAGAGTGACCCCACCGGGACGATAGCCCAGTCAGGGAGGCGCGAGGATTTGTGTCGGGAACCTTTTCTAGTTCCCCCTGTGTAGGGCGGGTAGAGCGGAACCTAAACAGGGCTGCTCAGATATGTGGGTGCGCTGCCACCTCGGTCCCAGCACGAAGCAACCTTCCATTCCATTCCGTGTGTGACTCGTGACTCGAAACTTCCTGGGATCACTGTCCCTGCCCTCGCCCTCACGAGCCCTCGCCGCCACGAGGCGGAAAAAGAAATGGAGTCGGGGTGGGTCGCAGGGTTAACAAAGGAGAGTCTGAAGGCAGATTGAAAATGAAAGAGAGTGTGAGTTGGAAGGAACCAATTATACCGATAGTGACTCGAACCATTACCTCACTCTTGCCAGTGACCTCCCTCGTGTGAGACACTCCCGAAGGTGATGGTGAGCCATCAGTTGGTTCATCCACCGTGGGGGAAGGGGAGGGGGAGGCTAACCCCCTCCCCACCTCCGGGTTAGGGGGATGAGTTGCGTGAAGGAGGTTTGTGAGCATCACCCTTAGATAGTGTAATCTTTCTCGTCTTAAGATAATTCCCCACCAATGAGTAAACTGGATATTCTGCTAAGAGTGATGGAACACACACACACATACACACACACACACACACACACACACACACACACACATATATATATATATATATATATATATATATATATATATATATATATATATATATATATATGTATGTATATATATATATATACCTACTTTCCCAATAAGATATCTTGACATCTGTGAAATTATTATGGATTACTGGGTGCTGTGTAGTGCTGATTAATAAAATCCTGGCACCAGTTATTGGAGACCACACAGCACAATTGGAGAGTCGTCGTCGTCCTAGGGGCAGTAAAGGGGAGACTCTGAGCCGTAGGGGTGTCACGAAAGTCCCTGTGGTACTGCCTGCATAATACGTGCAGTCAGTATCCCAAGACGGGATACTACATTGAATAACCCATCACATATCCACTAAACCAATATCTCGTGAATTAATTTGTTAATCTTATTCAGTGTAGACATTTATTGTCGACATACACTCCTGTTATTATTATTATTATTATATATCTTATTCACATTATGCAGTTAACTTATGTATCCAATATGCTGTGTACCCCTTGAAAGAAATCTTATTTTTCCTGTTTCTAAACGCAATGCATCTGAAACCCATAACTATTCATCCTAATTATCGTATCATTTCGAGTTACTTTCACATTTCATTTCCACGTTTTACTATCTTCAACACCGATACCACACAAACATATTTTCCGATTCAAACATGGAATCTAAAACAGATTGTTACATAATAATAACGGACTTACATACCGCAGTGCAGCGGTGAAGTGAGCTTAGGTCATTGATACGTCATCCAGTGACCTCTCTTTTCGCAACGCTCCTCGCCTTAAAGCCTTTCTCCCTCCTTCTGCAGTGATGACCAACGTTTGCCCACGCGTCGTCTGTTCCCTGCTGGGGTTGGTGACGCTCGTTCTAGCTGTCGTCGTCGTTTCTTCAGAGGAATACTCCCCTGAGGCGCCGCCACAGGTAAGCAGCACGATCGTTCTTGTCGCCATGGGCTCATTTCCAGCACTTCTATCCCATAGGCACGAGTCATAAAAAGTGGGAAGACAAGTGCGTCGTATTGGCGTTAATTAGTAGAAAGTTGAAAAGCGACGGTCATAAATGTACTGCCTACAGGAGTTGGCCTGGGGACATGCCAAAGGATGCCTTAGGCCAAGGGGTGGGCAACCTTTGTCAACGTGCGTGCCACAACCAGCCAAACCTTTGATACATCATGTTCTCAGGTGCCAACGCCCACTCCTTCACCTCCTGTAAGGATCCCAGGCCGACGCCCAGAGCATCACGCGCTTACCAATGGACATGCAAAAGACTTATTCATTTGTTTATCTATTCATTTATTATAATTTTTCTAAGGTGAGCTCTGAACTTCGCGTGCCGTAAAAGAGTCGTTCGTGTGCCAGCAGGTTTGGTACGCGTGCCAAGGGTTGCCCACCACTGCCTTAGGAAATGCCCTTTCCTTGCAATATCTTATTTGAATCGTGCGCATATATACATTCAAAGGATGAGACAAGACGTGATAATACAAAATAGAAATACAAATTAATAAAATATGAAGATATCAGATAAACAATAGTAATAGTAATAATGATAACAATATTAATAGTAATAAAAACAACAATAATAATGACTAATAATGATAAAACTAGGTAAATAAATCAATGAATAAATATATAAAAATGAAAAAGAAAGGAAATTGTAGGATTACTCCCTTTGCGCATCTTCTCCACCCACCCCCACCCCCACCCACCACCTCCGTTGGTCACAAAACAACAATCATCCCGTTTACTTGCACAAGAGTGGCGTTCCACCCCACCCTTCCCTCAGTCGTCCTGACGTCATACACAAACTGCATATCACGCCTTTCACCTTCTACCTTCAGTGTGTGGAATATTTCAATTATTTTTCCCTCCAGCAAATGCCAAACTATTTATTAAACTCGAAGTTCTCCGAACGAACTAAATATTACAAACTTACCATTCTATTTCTGTGATACAAAATATGTTGTAGGAACTATAATCACGCTATAGCTATTTCCCGTATTTATGGTCAGAAATATTAATATCATCATCTGCACAGAGATTAGATACGAGCAAAAAAAAAAAAAAAAAAGTGAAATTGATAATTTGGTACACGTGACGTTTATCCCAGTGTAATTTCCTTCTCCGCAATTCCTGTTACAGATCAGATAAGTCTTACAATAAATAAACTTCACCGTCACAATTCATTCGTTTTTTTTTTTACTTATCAATTCATTTATTTGTCTTCTATCAATTCATTTCCTTTACCAGGTGTACGACCCCCGATGCGAGCCCACCCAGGACGATCCCGACGCCGACTGCATCTTTGGCATCGCCGGCCAGGACTACCCGACCTTTGCTCACGTCCCCCAAACTTCATTCGAATGCGAAAACAGACTCCCAGGGATCTACGCCGACCAAGAAGCCGCGTGTCAGGTGAGAACATAAGAAAATAAGAATAAAGGAGACTGCAAGATACTCTAAAGCTTACACTAGGCAGTTCCATGTCCATTACCTCCTATCATCCCCCCATCTATAAAGTTGTCTAACTTTTTCTTAAAAGAATTGATGGTTTCAGTGCTCACTACATGGTTACTAAGTCTGTTCTGTTCGTTTACCACTCTATTGGTAAACCAGTTCTTGCTTATTTCCTTTCCAAATAAAAAAAAATCCAAAAAATAAATCCATAACTGAGCCCTGTCCTGTTGTCTTAACACAATGATCTTGTCTTCATCCCCCTTGTTAAAGCCCTTGATCCACTTCAACACCTTTACTAGATCATCCCTCACTCTGCGTCTTTCTAGTGTGAATGTGCCTAAGCCTATCCTCGTAAGGTAAATGTCTGAACCCATTTATCATTTTGGCTCATTAATTTCATCCATATGGTGTTATTGTTCATCTTCCTTCTTTTGTTATTACCAGTGCTGATGTCTTGAATCTCTCTCCAGTTATACCATTTATGTTCGTTTTAACATTGTTGCAGAGCTTCATTGTTCTTTTGTTTTGCTATGGTACATACATATACCAAGGCTCCTTCCCCCCTTACAAGGGAGGTAGCCAAAAAGGAAAAGGCATAAAATCATTTCCACCCATTCCATCCCTGAATACACTCCACACACCTCCACCCCCACCTCTCATCTGAGCACCTCCTAGATGACAGGTCATCCCTGCACCTTGTCCACTGCCCTGGGTCAGAAGCAGTGTCACAAGACACAGCACATCCACAGCAAGGCCGCTTCATAAAATCGGCGACCCCCCCTCTCCGTCCCCCCATTGCATAAAAGGAGAGGACAGGGAGAAATCCCTTCGGGCTGCATCAAATTTTGCTCACACATACTACCTCCCCTCTCATCCCCCCACCCATTCCACCTCATGCAATCACATCATCATCCATATACAACCATTCTCCATTCACCCGTCTTCTGTCCTCTCCCGTCCTTCCTCCACAGACATTCCTCTCTTTTGTAAAGCCCCTTTCACCCCATCCATCCATCCCACTGCAGCTATCTTTCCCTCCCTATCCTCCTTCACATTTAGCAACTCCCTAAAATATTCTGCCCATCTTCCTCTTACTGCCTTCTCTTCCATTATCATCTCTCCATCTGCACCTTTTACCTTTTCTTCTCTACTTGATTTGCCTCCTCTTCCTCTCTTAATTTCTTTCCAAAACATCTTTTCATTACTTTCAAAATTTTCTGTCATACTCTTACCCCATTTCACATCTGCTCTCCTCTTTGCCTCCTCAACCTTTTACTTTACTTCTTTTCTTTTCTTTGTACCTCTCATATGACACCCTGATCCTATTTTGTAACCAATCTGTGAAAGCTCGCTTCTTCTCTTCTACAACCTTCTTTGTTTCCTCATCCCACCATTCACTACCCTTTCTTCTATTTCCCCCTGTCCTTCTTGTTCCACACACCATCCTTGCACACTTTATGACTCCCTCCTTGAACCATCCCCATTCCTCCTCCACACCCAGCACTACTCTATCCTTTACTCCCTCCCACTCCTCCTTCAGCTTCTTTTCGTACTCCTTCTCCTTATCCTTTTCATTCAGAGAGTACCACATGGTTATCGTTTTGATAGTGTTGTTTATATCTACTTTTTTTTACCAAAGTGCTGTTTTGGTTCTTTCCCCAGTTGTACCACATGTTTATTGTTTTGATGTTATCTTTTTTTCTTTTGTCATACCATGGTGCTAATGTTTTGGTTCTTTCTCTAGTTGTACCACATGTGTCTGCATGGCGGACATAAACACTCCTTCCTGTGTCCCAACGGAACGGTCTTCCACCAGGCCTACTTCATCTGTGATCTCTGGTTTAATGTCGACTGTGCACGAGCCACCGAATTCTACATCCTCAACGAAGACATCTACAAGGACCCTGAACCCAAAGAAGCCAAATATTATGCAGAAAGTTAATGTGTGGTGTTAGATTTAGCTCAAAAATGTTATTTTTATAGTAATGCCGTATATCGTTTGACCATGCATAGATATCCATTTAAAAGAAAACCTTAATTTCTAATACATATTATCATATATAGAAGAGTATTTATCAATGATAAAATAGGAAAATCTGTTAAAAGTTGATTTAAATTGTATTCTGGGGAATACAACTATTGTATTCATACCCTATAACATACAGTAACACCAAATCAATATGTTCAGTCACATGATTTTGATTCTATAATTTATTTTGTGTAATCAACATTTAATCTGCAAGTTAATGTTAACATGCAGATATCAAGCAATAGCAGGACACTCATAAATATGCACTATTGTCTTTTGTATTTATTACATTTGTACGTTTCACTGGTTCTTGTCCTTTTTCTGTAATTTCATCTTGCTTGAAAAGAGGTCCAAATTTATCTTTTCAATTTGCATTTCATTGAATATAAACATTTAATCTTAACTGCAACAACACTCCTAAAGAAAAAAAAAATCTATTCATCTTGGCTGTCCACGTAACGCATGACTTTTCAGGAAATCTCAATAGAAAATTAACAGATCGCATAATTGTTCATACTTAAAAAACACCCCCCCACAAAACTTATGAAAATATCATATGTTGACATCTTAAATCACCAGTAATATATAGTGATTACCCAGTCTGAATTTAGAAGAAATATGTAACATTCTTCACCCTACAATAGACTATGTGGCATTTCCACGCCTACAGTCCATATTATTTTCCTTTACTCACTGCAACTCCACAGACATTGTCATAGGTCAACATAATTCATCTTATATGGGGTTGGTTCATTTTGTCTATTTTTATATATGTGCCAATGTATAACTAAACATGTTTAGCCCTCACCTATTTGAATTTATTACCAGGTGTCATTTACATTACTATTTTGCTGTAAATGGAATCGGCAAAGAAAGTGTATTAGTTCTTTGGAGGGTGGGGTATCTCTTTTAGTATTCTTTGTAGAAGACCCATGATGTTTGTAATAGTTTTCTTTCACTCCTATTATTATAATTCGACTATCTGTATGGGCTGAATGCATTTCATTACCTAAGACATGAGCATTAGCAAGCCTAAGTCCATTGTTTGAATGCCCTCCTTCACTTTTGTGCATCAAGTGATTGTGTCTGCATATCAAAACGTCTTAATCTTTAAGACCCAGTTCCTCAACGTCATTGGAGAGGTATGCGCCCTCCAGAACCATGGGCCTTTCTGCTTGGACCAGACGTCGTCTTCAAGACTCCATTGAACGTTGGTTCCTTCGGTGGACAAGTTACCAATAAAGTTCTGATATTTTCTTACATTCAAACCTTCAATCCCTCCATTTTTTATTTAATATATTTCACTTTCCTTTGGCTTGTTGATTCAATTTTGTATTTGCTGGGTGTGTAAAGGCACTGTCATTTGAAAAGAATGCAGATTTTTTTCATCATTTATATCATCATATTATTTATGTAAACAACCTGATGCAGATATAATGATGAGAATAAATAAATATAACTTTCTAGAACAAAATTTTAATTTCCCTGTGGCATGTTGTCATTTTTCAAACAACTGAACATTAGAAAGAAAAAAAAAAAAAAATAGCTTACTGTTCAAACATTTAGAACAATCTCCCACCTTTACCCTATGATACGTCCACACAAAAACACATTTCACATCCCACCTGGATCACACACAAAAAAAATGAAATAAAATACATTCAGGTCACCATGAAACACAAAGAGAGTACCACCACAAAGTAGGTTTGGCTAGAGACTCAAACTGCCCCAGATGCAACCATCATACAGACGGCAATGAACACCTCATGTCACAGTGTCCTACACTAGGCATATCCAGACAACAACACAATATTTCTTTTTCATGATTTATGGACCAGTTCAGTAACTGTTGATGGTTACCTGAAAGCTGTGGGTCTCCAGCAGGAGAGACCTGAGGCAGTGGATTGATTTATACATTATTCAACAGTGCAATAATGGAGCAACAGTTGGAAAATGATCTGCTACATTCTACTTACATTCATTTTCATATCTATTGCCATTTATTCCTGCCTCATCTATTTTTCTTTTCAGCTATTATACTACCATCCAGAACTCACATGGATGTTAAAATGTTACCAAAATATGAAAATATTGGAATTCTGGCTATTGCTGGACAACTGGCACCTATGTGATAAGATGGACTATATGCCTTTTTGATGCCCTTGTATAATATGATTAACTTTGGTTTAGTTATTGGTGCAATGTTTCAATATAGGAGCAAATTTTAATGAAAGAAACAAGTTTGAATATTGGCTGGTCAAATAAGGGGCTATTTGATTAGAGAGGTTCCACTACATTAAGAAACTTCGTGCAGTTGCGTTCAAAGATAAGAGAATGGAAATACAGGCCACTGAAAATGTCTTCACGGGGTGAACAACATGGTGCTCAATCAGTTTCATCTTGACTCTTTCTTACCATCTCAAGAAAAATCCAATCTGAAATTAGCTGAGTGATTTGTTATTGATCTAATGAAGATAATTCTAGGTCTCCAGGTTTTCCTCCCCTCATATTTGCAAAAATCATCAATATAAACACACTAGATGGCCAGAAGCCACATAGTTAATACAGCTTCCCTCAGTTTTCCTATTGAATATTCAGTTTGAAAAAATAAAAAGAATATATTTAAAAAAATTATAAATACATGCATACACATACCAAAGGCTTTTTACTCCTTACAAGGGAGACAACCAAAGTCAAAGACATAAATTCACTCCTGCCCACTTCATACTCACATACACCACCCTTCCCTCTCGCTTTTCTTGGCTCCTCCTGCATAATGGGTCATCTCTGCGTCAGAAGCAATGCAGCGAGACACAGCACAACCACAGCAAGCCCATTTAATTTAATTGGTGACCCCCTTCTCCGTCCCCTCATGTAGAAAAAGAGAAGATGGGGAGAAATCCCTTCAGGCTGCATCAAAACATCATTCACATACTCCCTCACCCCATCCCCTTCCATGCATCACAGTATCACCCATACATAATCATTCTCCATTCACCCACTATATTCTGTCTTCTCCCTTCCTTCCTCAACAGACATTCCCTTCTTTGCCAATACCTTTTTCACCCCATCCATCTGTCTCATCCTTGGTCACTCCATCTCTGCCTTCTACATTTCTTTTACTAATCTTTCTTCACTCATTCTTTCCATGTGTCCAAACCATCCCAATACTCTTTCATCAATCCTATCTCCCAACTCCCTTTTCAGCCCCATTCTCCTCCTCATTTTTCACTCTATTCAGCCTAATAACCCCTACCATACTTCTCAGGCTTTCCATCTCAAACACATTTAAATTCTTCCTCTCTTATGTTCCATGTTTCTACCCCATACAGTACTATCAGCACAATCACCCCCTCATACAATCTCCTCTTAGCATCCATTCCCAAATGTCTTTTTTCATTTCATTTTTAATCCCCCCAAGGCATTTACTTGCTTCTCTTGATCTACATTCTACCTCCACCTCCACTCCTCCCTTACCCATCACACAAAATTAAAAAAAATAAGAAATAATAATACTTAGTCCGAATAATCACATTCAATATATTCATCAACTGAAAAAGAAAAATTCATGTGAGAACCATAAATTTTATTTTTCTTAAAGCTTTTCTGCATTGCAGCCTGAAGCCATGAGTGCTTTGGCAGATGGGTGGTACTATTGTTGAACCATCATCAATGGATCTCCTAAATACAATTATGCACCTCAGGACTGTTGCACCACTGTAGGAGGCATTGGTAAAGGGTGCTGCAGGGTGCCAGAGGTTACAAGCTAAACCTACACTTATCCCTCACCCAACCTTGAACATATGCAATACAATTTAACATACATGACTTAGTACAAAGTTGGCAGCTCTTATGTTTGGTCTATTTACAACCACTGGCAGTTCATGGAATTCAAATAATCACATTACTTCATGGAGCCACAGGCAGCACTTTTTTTTTCTCCCTTTACCTTTACTTGGCCCACCTGCCTTACATGAGAGAAAAGGCCGTATATACATATGAATGCATGTAGCATTACCAAACCTCGAACAGCAAATAGTTATTTTTTTCTTCCTAACACCTTCATAATCTACGTGTTAACCCTCTCACTAATTTTTTGCAGATGTAGTCATAAATAAGGATAAGCCTGTCCACAACCTATCTTCATTTTAGTCAATTTCAATTCAAAAATATTTGCATGGCACAAAGTAACTGGCTACTTTTCAACTATAAATTGCACATTCAAGGGCCTATCATGCCTCTGGTGGCCTCTGGCAACTTGTCTGCATAAGCACACATCAACTGTTGGGCCTCGACGTGAAAGTTCTGCAACTTCCTGCATGGCCTCTGACCCAAGCAGCGTGACAGGGTACAGAGATGACCCTTCATCCATGAGGTATTAAAATGGGAGGGATGGTGAGTGGGTTTTTTGGAGAGGTGGAGGGCGGTGTACACTTCAACTCGGCCACCCCACTTGTAGGGGGAAAAGGCCTTTGGGTATACATGTTTGTATGTACATCATGTCTTAATAGTATCATCATTACCATTATGTATATTAATTCTCATACCATGTTGAACCTTGTGTCAGTCAAATATATCACTTTTCTTTTTAAATGGCAGCTATTCTCAATATATGTTAACCCATCCTGAAGTTCATCTAAGAATGATTAATTATTCAGAAAACTAAATCCAACACCTTAAGAAGTGAAAGGGTTAATGAAGCACATGATTTTGAAAGTGTCTAGACTCTGAACTTCTACCCCCCCCCCAGAAAAAAAAAAAAAAAAAAATCAGATACATATGGCAAATATATAGGACACACGTTGGTCATTACCAATTGCAACCACTCAATATATCTTGCCTTGGCAAAAATCTTTTAGCCAACTGGATGTGAAACATGCCAGAACATAATACTCTTGTTCCTGAAATCAACTCATGAAGAATGTAAAACAACTTTATTTTTCGTTATTATTCATGCAAATTGTGCCTTGAACATGTTCTGTTAATATTTCTTTTCAGTAGCATTCCTACAACACAGCATACCATGACTTAACAATCATTTATGAAGGCAAGGAAAAAGATCTCTGAAGCTTTGGCTCATGAGGAATGACATTTGACATTACCTGTACATGCACAAAACTTTGCAGCTTCAATTATGTGCAATGTTCTTACATGCTATATATAATTGGCCATTATCTTTGTGTATATATAAATATTCTATCTCACACACATTCACGTAACACTTGCATCTAAATAGATTATTCAAAATGGAAAATGGACTGGATGAGACTCTACAATGAAATTCACAGCAGGTTATCAAAGGTTTCAACTATATCTCCTAACACGCTAAATGCTTTATCAATAGTATCGGGCTTCCGAGCTGCTCCTTCACTTCCTCTTGAGCTAGCTGGACCTGCTACGGCAGAATCAGCGACAGGAAGCAGTGGGGGTGGGAGGGAAGATGGCTGCTGGCTTCCAACAGGTGATGCCAAAGGATCGGCTGAAAAAGTCTTGGAATGACCAGTGTCACAAGGAATGCTTGGAATGCGACCCCCTTGAATCGAAAACCCAGAATACATTCCTGGCCTGCTGGTATTTGGCGATGGAAGACTAGAGGGCTGCGAGGATGCTTGGGGTTTTGGGGCTTGGGCAAAGGGGTTGGTGCGGGAGACAAGAGGATCTAGCACCGGGGGCAGGCTGATGGGCTCGGAGTTTTCTTCGATGGGACCAAACGGGTCTGGAGGTGATCTTTTGTCCAGAAGTCCACCAATGTCATCCAGAGAACTACAAGAGGCACCATCTTTGTCCTTGTTCCTTGATGTAGTTTTATCCAGCATGCCTTCTGATTGCTCTGGCACAGCATCCAGGTCTGAAAGACCTTGGAGGAAGAAGAGAGATTGCTGGGCAGCAAGAATGTCGGGGCTGAGGGGTGGCTGGACTGTTGAGGCAGCGCTTGTGCCCTCAAGGACGTCTACCTCACCAGTGGAGTGTGGTTTCTGTCCTACTGTCTGGAACATAAACACCAATGCACTTATTCTGCTTCATTATACATACTCTTAAATCAAACAATCCATTGCCCAGATTCTATCTGTTCTAAATACCAAAGCAATCCTGGTTACCATACATATGTGCATAATGATCTTGCCATCTTCCACATTCTAAAATTCAAATCATTAAAATGTTTGGTCCTGTGTCAAACTAAATTATTATTCTTCCATTAAATTCTAATATGCTCCCAAGACTATCCAGGATTCTTTAATTATCCAACTTCTTCTGTGGTACATATTCTTGCCCACTCTCTCTGAAACTTCAGTACAAGATTTTACTGTTAACCATCGATTCTGGCTTCCCTCCTTTATTCAACCAGGTGGCAAACTAGCCCTAAATTTTTCACTGCTGAACGACTTGAAACAGCTCAGTGCCCTATTTGTATTCTGACCAGCTTGGGGATGGATCTAAATCCAATATTCTAGTTCTTTGTCCTTACTTCTCATTCTTCTTATTCTGTTACACCTTTCTCTCCACTGAGCTCTTTAGATTCCAACCTCATTTCTGTCATCTCCCACCGTTTCACTATTGTCTGTCAGTTACCTAGGGACTGTGGGCATCTAGCAAAAGACCTGGGGCAATGGACTGATAGACTAAAAAAACATAACAATTCCTCTTTGGTACACAGGGAGAAACTGGTTTGAATTTAAAAGGATTTGATGTTGATGTCACCTACTTCATATAGTACATCCAAACTTCAATGATCTGTATCAACTGCACCTTGTATTTAATAGGCTGATGCATGGAGTTTTAGTGGTCTCCTCCATCAATCAATCCAATGCCCCAGGTCTATCTTGCAGAAGACTCATGGTTCCCATAAAATCAACAACTGCCACCAGATTAGCCCATAGGTCACTCAGGAAAAACAATATGTTGTCTGGGTAAGGCTTGAGTGGGAGCAAGTAACTGCATCTAGGACAATTTGCAAGTGTGACCAGGCTTACTCTGTGGTGGTATGGTTTTAAAGCTGGATAGTGACCTGAAAACAACTGTGATAATGGTTTTTGCTTGTTGTGAGAGGGATTTCTCTGTAGGACTGATATCTGGAATATTCTGATGTAGGGAGTGTGATTGGTTGATTTGACTGATTTGCTGCACAGCTTCTGACCCAGGACAGATACAAGGATGACCTGTCATCCAGGAGAAGCCAAGAAAAGAGAGAGGGAGGGAGGGAGGGGTGGTGAATGAGAGTGGTGTGGGTGGGGATGAAATGGGTGGGAGAGGAATTATGTCTTTTGACTTTGGCTACCTCCCTTGTATGGCATAAAAAGTCTTTGGTATGTGTATTTACCTAGCTGTATTTTATGGGAAGGGGAGTTATGTATGTATGTATGTATGAGTTTGATTGGTCTTGGAGTGCTTGTTTTATGATCTAAGTGTATTGGAGTTTCTATAAAGAAATGCTGTATGGTGCAGATGTCAGGTTGTTGTTGATGTTTTGAGTAATATGCTAATAGTGTTCTTTTTCAGTTGGTTTGCTTATGTTATGTAATGGGATGGCTGTGTGGGATTAAGGGTTCTTACATGCAACTATGTGCATCACTTTCAGGTGCAGTTCTATGGATAGGAATTTGGTTCTAACAACCTACACTCAAGTAATCAATCTGTTGCCCCAGATCTCTTTTGCACAAGACCCACAGCTTCCTACAAGAACCTACACTCAACAAGAAACAACTCTTACCTCTGGGGTGAGAGGAGGTGGTAAATTATCTTGAACTGGATCCTCCTCATCAATGTTTGCTTTACGAGGACGAATGATGAGTGGACATCGCTCAAGCACCGAATGTATTTCTTTTGTCATGCCATCCTATAACAAGATGGCTACATTATTAAACCACTCACAAACATATCTAAAACACCAAACAACTAGTGGTCATGTATGATTTAACATATGAATGCAAAGTATTTATTCAAGAGTCCTAATATCAAAGACTGCAGTTACAATACTGAATCACAACTAAATGTCCGACTAATAACAACAATTGTTGCCTCAGTTTCACCAACTGGAAATCCACAACCCTCTAGGAAAGAACTTTGCTCTTTCTGTTGTATTAGTGTGGGACCATTTTCATGTCACCAGTTGAAAGTATAAGGGAGAAGTGGCCTGCTGACAGCTCTCCTTTTGTGAAGTGGAGGAGATGATACAGTAAAAATTAACAGGGAGATATCTTGGACCCAGTCTGGAGACTGTGTGCCAGCCCCTCAGGGCTCCATCTTCAGTAAGGAGAGAATTCTCTGCCATCCACCTTGCAGGACCACAATTATAAAGTACCCATCACTAGTGCAATGTGACACCAATTATAGGTACCATACTGCAACTACTCTACATGCATACAATGAATAACCAGTGTAGCATTCACATACATCAACTAGGACATCATTCACAAGGAATACACATATATGACAACCAAGGAGATGAGTGGGAAACAAGGGTGGTGGATGGGAGTGGAATGGGTGGGGGTGGATGTATGGCTTTGACTTGGCTACCTCCCTTGTAAGGGGGAAGAACCACTTACTATATAGATAGATAGAACAACTGGGGTATCACTTACAATAAATAATCATATAAAATAACCATGATACTATCAGTGGCCAACTACTTAGTGATTGTGAGAATTCAATGAACCCAATCAAGAGGAACATGTATGGCAATATTCGTTTCTATATGTAGAATGTAACTAACATAGAGAATTACATATAAAAATATCAGACGTATTCATTGCCACATGGCCCACAATCTTAAAAAATTTCCCCACCAGTTAACCTCTGAAGAATTCCTCATTGTATATTTACCTTAAAGCCATCCATTTCTACTATTAGATTATCCGACTCATCCAGCATTTTATCAAGTCGAGTCTTTAGGTCCGTTAAAGTGTTGATGTTCTGCTGCATCATTCGCACACCCTGCAACAGACAAATCATATCCTTAACTGTTGCAAGGAAAAAAAGGAAGGTAACAGCACAACAGCAAAGGTTAATCAAAGATTAATCCTGATAATGAACCCTTGGCTAAGGTGACAACCCTTAAATTTAGTACATACATACATATACCAAAGGCTTTTTCCCCTTTACAAGATACATACATATACCAAAGGCTTTTTCCCCCTTACACGGGGGGTAGCCAAAAAGAAAAAGGCATAGAAATCACTCCCACCCATTTCATTTCCCATATATTCCACTCCCCTCCACCCTCCTATCTTGGCACCTCCTGGATGACGGGTCATCCCTGCATCCTGTCCACTGCCCTGGGTCAGAAGCAGTGTTGCAAGACACAGCACATCCACAGCAAGGCCGCTTCATAAATTCGGCAACCCCCCCTCTCTGTCCCCTCATGCAGAAAAGGAGAAGACGGGGAGAAATCCCTTCGGGCTGCGTCAAATTTTTTTCCTTACATACTTCCTCACCCCCCATCCCCCACCCACTCCCCCTCATGCATCACAGCCTCATCTATACACAACCCTTCTCCATTCACCCCTATCTTCTGTCCTCTCCCGTCCTTCCTCCACAGACATTCCTCTCTTTTGTAAAGCCCCTTTCACCCCATCCATCCATCTCATCCTAGGACACCCCCTCATATTCACTCCTTCCACCTCTGCCTTCCACACTTCTTTTACTAATCTTTCTTCACTCATTCTTTCCATGTGTCCAAACCATCCTAATACTCTTTCATCAACCCTATCTCCCAGCTCCCTTTCCACCCCTGTTCTCCTCCTCACCTCCTCATTTCTCACTCTATCTAGCCTAGTAACCCCTATCATACTTCTCAGACATTTCATCTCAAACACATTCAAACTCCTTCTCTCTTCCTCTTTCATGTTCCATGTTTCTGCCCCGTACATTGCTGTTGGTACAACCACTCCTTCATATAACCTCCTCTTAGCATCCATTCCCAGATGTCTATTTCTCATTACACTTTTTGATCCACCAAGGCATTTACTTGCTTCTCTCAATCTACATTCTCCTCCACCCCTACTCCTCCCTTTCCTGTCACATTTGCACCCAAGTATCTAAAACTATCCACTTCCTCCAGTTTCTCACACTTAATGCTCACTTCCAGCCTGCTGTCACTCTCTCCCCTTGTACATCTCATCTCCTTTACAAGATAGGTAGCCAAAAACAAAGGCATGAAATCCACTCCCACCCACTCCACCCCCATATACTCCACTCCCATTCACACTTCTCCCTCCCTCTTATCCTTGCATCTTGCCTATCTCCCTGGGTCAGAGGCAGTGTCGCAAGACACTGCACATCTGCAGCAAGGCCACTTCATTAAATCAATGATACCCCCTCTCCATCCATCAACTGAACACAAGCATCTAATATTTGTCAGAATAACAAGTTCAAAATGTCATGGTATGAAGAAGTTCAAAACAATGGTAGTGTTGATTCTGGTAGTGGCAACACTAATGATAGTTTTAACAGTGACAATGATAGTAATAATAGCTTGATAGTGGTGATAATTAAGGATACCAAACTTTTAGTCCCTCAGCCTAGAACAGGAGTCACCAAACTATAGCCCATGGGGTCAGTTCATCCAGTCCACTACTCTCTACATGTCAATTACTTTTTGAAATCTTTTTATTGTTTTTTGGCTACCTCCCTTACAAGAGTGAAAAAAAGCCTTTGGTATATGTATTATTTTTTTTAGACTTTTTGGTAAATATGTGGAGGGAGTGAACATGAGGGGGTGTCCTAGGATGAGATGGATGGATGGGGTGAAGGGGGCTTTGGGGAAGAGGGGAATGTCTGTTGAGGAAGGACAGGAGAGGACAGAAGACAGGGGTGAATGGAGAATGGTTGTACATGGATGATGCTGTGATACATGAGGAGGAATGGGTGGGGGGATGGGGGGTGAGGTAGTATGTGTGAGAAAAAATTGACGCAGCCTGAAGGGATTTCTCCCCGTCTTCTCCTTTTCTGCATGGGGGGACGGAGAGGGGGGGTCGCTGATTTAGTAAAGCGGCCTTGCTGTGGATGTACTGTGTCTTGTGACACTGCCTCTGACCCAGGGCAGTGGTCAAGGTGCAGGGATGACTCATCATCTAGGAGGTGCTATGATAAGAGGGAGGGAATGGGTGGGAATGGTTTTATGCCTTTTTCTTTTTGGCTACCTCCCTTGTAAGGGGGAAAAAGCCTTGGTATATGTATGTATGTATGTCTTTATTTTTTGTGTATTGGTATTATCTTTATCTCTGGGGTATTCACTGTATTGTATTAGACAAAATGGTTATGTAGCGAGTGGAATATATGGGAAATGAAATGGATGGGAGTGATTTCTATGCCTTTTTCTTTTTGGCTACCCCCGTGTAAGGGGGAAAAAGCCTTTGGTATATGTATGTATGTATGTACTCATCATTCTTTAAGTTATATGGTCCACTGTGAAAAAACTTAGGTGACCCCTGGACTTGAAAATAAAATACTAAAAAGAATTGCTCACTTCACAGACGAAGGAATCTCCATTCAGTGCATTAGGTGGAAGGGCTTCTCCTGACATGTAACGATCAAACTCGGCTTGAGTGAGACCTAAGCTTTCTGGTGTAAGCTTTTCAATGAAGGCAACTGCACAACACTGAAAAAAGAAAAATTACACACAAAATAATTACTATTTCTATAGGTAAAGCCAAAGATTAAGATAATCACAAACAATACTATAGAACAAGAAAGACAAAGTTACTAATATTCGTGGATCTTATTTGGTGTTGTTGAAATTTTGCAGTCTTAGCCATAAAATATATAAAGATTGTCCAGTTTTGTTTGAAATTTTTTATTTCTTTCTAAATATATAATGGATATTCTTATAGGCTATTTGTTAAACTTTAGGAAGTCAAATTGTTTCAAGATGTCTTAACATAGTTTATGACTAAGACTGCAACATTTCACCAAAGGTGAGATCAATGAGTATTTCATACTAACCTGTCCCATATACATACAGAACAGGGTGAAGGAAAGAAATATGAATGTCATAAAATAAATTTCTAACCAAATGCAGTCTCACCAGATTAGTGAAGAAGTAACCTGCTTCTCCACTCTGAAGACGTGTCTGCTGACTCCAGTTGGTAATGTAAGTAATGTTACTCTGCAGAAGCGGAGGGTTGGCCTTCAGGACGCAATAAATCAAGGAGGGCAGGAAGTCATCTGCCGAAGCAGGTGTGCCATTGCGCGACTCCTTCAGCATGTTCATGACTTGGTGACTTGCCGACACCAAACAGGACAATTTATCGGCAGGAGTTCGTTTGCTGTTCATCTCAATCAGATCTGAACCAGGAAATAAAGAACATGTATTGTGCATTACAGATGGACATGACTACATACATACATACATGCATATACCAACGGTTTTCCCCTTTACAAGGGAGGTACCCAAAATCACAGACATAAATCCACTCCCATCCATTTCATCCCTACATACTCCACTCCCATTCATCCTCCCTCCCTCCTTCCCTCCTTTCTTGGCTCCTCCAAGAGTCATGACTACAACCTAACAAAATTCTTATATGCAATCAGATATTATGTTTCTACTGTCATTAGCACTACAAGTACTACAGCAGTCTTGGGTTCATTGCAACAATATGCCATGAATCAATCAATCTATCTGTTGCGCCAGATCTGTCTTGCAGGAGACCTATAGCTTCATGGTAACTAGCAACAGCAAATGGATTGACAATTAAGTTGCTCAGAAAAGAAATACTCTGTTGTTGTCTAGGTAGAGCTGGGTGAGGGGCAATGTAGGATGAGGTGCTCTATGTCTTTAGTGTGATGGTTGCCTCTAATGCAGTTTGTTTCTGGGTTGCTATTGTTTCAGTGCTGGAAAGTGACTTGAACATTGCCATACTAGTGAGGTTCTCGTACCTCTTGAGAGGGATTTTTCCATGGGGCTGATGTCTCAATGGGTAAGAGGTTCCGTCAGTCATGAAAAGTATATTCTGTCACTTGAGGGTGATTAAGTTTTTGTTGATCAACCAATCATTCTGTCAAATAATCCATTGCACTAGGGCCCTCTTTCAGGAGACCCACAGCTTACAGTTAACTGGCAACATACACTAGATGGTCTCATAAGTCATGCAGGGAAGAAAAAATGTGTCGTTGTCTGGATAAGGCAAAGGTGGGGCAGTGAGTGATGCCTGCATCTGGGGAAGTCAGTTTTTGTGGCCAAGCCTATTTTGTATTGGTATTGTTTTTGTACTGGATGGGAACAATCATGCTAGTGTGACTCTTCTTGATCATCATAGATAAATTGATTGAAATACACAAGGCATATACAACTAATAGAAAAACAGCACAGTAAATGGAAATAATGTGAAAATTATCTATTTACACCAACCTTCTTTGTACTTGTCCAAGGATGCCCCTTACACTAATAACAAAAATATTAGGATACATCTACTTCAGCAGTATTATCTATTTATATACAATAGGCTTCTTCCTCTTTACATGGGAGGTGGCCAAGGCATACACCCCCCATCCCACTCCCATTTCAGTAGTATTGACTGCTTAATGAATGACCATTTTAAGCAATGAAATTAATGTTCTTTGAAACTCTCCCCTTGCCAGGTACCTTCAATTCGCTTCCACCACTGACCTCCACTCCAAATAGCAATGCTCTAAGTCACTTGGCCAGTAGGCATCTCACACCAGCAGTACTACCACCCAATATTTAAGAACCAAGAAGCTGTTTTACCTGTGATTGCTCTCTCTAGTGTGTGTCGAACCTCAGGATTGGATTCGTCAATACCACACTCGAGGTGACGACTGCTGACCCAGTTCAAACTTCGAATCCTGTCAGGGTTTCAAATGATGAATCATATATCTGGCATCATTTCTCTATATAAATAGTAAAAGAAAAAGAAAATAAAAACAAGTTCTTCAGTTGTAAAACATGACCAATATCCTTTCTATGCAAAATGCCAATTTGAGGGGGGAAAATTCTTATATATCACATTAACAATCAACATTCTTTTTTTTTCACAGACCAACTTCATCAACCTGACATCTGAGGGGTGCAAACCCAAAGAGTCCTTTTGAATCAATTGCTCAACCATACATCTATCACCATTAGTGTTGCATAGCTGTAGCTGTATATGAGATGATTAATATAAAAGCATGGGACTGGTAATATCAATTGTACTGATAACTTTGATTGAAGAACCTCTTTACAGACTGCCAAATACCAGTCAATTTTATTAAATTTCAACATCACTGGGTTATAGTAGTATGAGGAGGGAGGTAGTTGCCAATTGTCAGTTTTATTTATGTGAAAAGGCGGAGGAAATATGTTAACAAAGATAGATCTAGAGCCCAGTCCAGAAGTCCAGAGACCAAAGTTTCAGTACATTGGGGCTGTACCTCCAGATGATGGTGAGCGTTGAAGGGTTTTGAAGACGGGCATCTCGGAGGTTATGCCCATGTCCACCTTGCAAGTAACCATCAGTGATGCCTACTAAGTTTGATCAGTAGAGAAAAAGACAGGATCCCAAAAATATTGCCTAGCTCTTTTTCTGTATATTGCAATTAGGTTAAGTACACTTACCATAACTTGGGACTACCCATAGGCACAGTACTTGCTAGAAGTGGTCCTGAAAGATGGGACACAACAAAGAACCATCTCTCTACTGTCCATACTAAAAACCCATCAACAACCTCACCTCAATCTGGAGGTAGTACTGTATAGTCCACAGGGTCTGGCATCTCCAGATCAGACCCAAGACCTCCATAAATCAATGTAAGATAAGTAAGGAAGGAAAGAAGGAGGAGGAGGAGGAGGAGGAGGAGATGAAAAGAAGACAAGAGGAAGAGAAGAATAAAAGAAGAAAAGACGAAGTTCCTCTGACCTGTTCTGAATCTGGAGATCCTTCTCTTCATTACTGGCATTTACTGTGCCGATAAAACTCTTGTAGAGACGAGTAGTCACATACCGCTCAGTCAAGTCATTTGTTTTATCAATTTGTTCACTTGTTAGATCTAATAAAGAAATATCAAAATCTAATTAAAGATGTATAGAGAAAAAAATATCATCTATGAAAGACAAATAGTTAAATATATTCAAAGAAAATATAGACCTTATCAAATCATGGACTGTTTAAAAAAAAAAAAAAAGGAATGAATGATAGGAAAAGCTACAAGCCTACAATCATTAAAAAACATTTCCATGAACATCCTTGCTAACTAACATACATACATATACCAAAGGCTTTTTCCCCCTACATGGGGGGTAGCTAAAAAGAAAAAGGCATAGAAACCCCTCCCACCCATTCCATTTCCTATATATTCCACTTGTTAACTAAACAATAACAAAACCTATTATTCAAGATACCACAGGATTATGATGATATTAACAACATCAATGGTTGCCCTGAGTTTTTTTTTTTTTTTTTTTTTTTTTACTAGATACCTGCAGCCCCAGAATGTCTGGCAATGGTTCTCAGACCCTCTCAAAGATCTCTTGCAGTAATTGTTATTGGGAATTGTAGTGTTTGCCTTAGTTCGTTAACTTTCCCTCAAAGTGTTATTTTCTTTGATTCAGGAGCCTTTCCTGAAACTTCGAACCACGCCTATGAAATAATTTTGGTTTGATAAATTGGGAAACTTTGAGAAATTACTTAAAGTGAATGTAACCCGTGGCTTCGAGCTTTTTTCGAACACGTAAGAGTTCCGTCGAATACGCCCCACTATCGTCGGGTCAGAAGACAGATTACCCAGAGCTCTGGTTCCTGACAGACCTCTCTTAAAACCTGTCGGTAAGGGACCTTACGTCTTCACATCAGAAGCCTTCAAGTTCAACCTAATTCAAACCTACAAAGTTTGAGAGCCTTACCAAGTAAGTTCTCAGACTTTCACATGTATGTATTGAACTGTAATTACCATACTCTCTGGGTTGAAACTTTAGACTCGTGTCTGTGTTGTATTAGTGTGGAACTGTTTATATGTCACTGGCTAAGACTAGCATGGGGAGGGGAGTGGCTGTTAGCTGCCCACTTTCCTAACATGCAAAAGGTGCAGGATATACAGTTGGAGGTCACCAAGAGAGAGATCGCCTAGTCTCGAGATCCATGTGGGCACTGCATCTACTAACAGAGGTGTAGGGGTCGACAATTTTTGAAAATAGAAAGCAAGGAGATTATTCTCACTGTCATTCATCTTATCTTATCTTATCAAAAGGCTACCTTCTTTATAAGGGAAAAAAGCCCTTGGTATTATACGTGTATATGCTTTTATACCAAGATGCTTTTCTCCTTTATAAAGGAGGTAGCAAAGTCAATGGCACATACCTAATCCTACCATTCCACTTCCTCTTATCTTAGCTCCTCATGGATGATGGGTCATCTCTGTATCCCGCTCACTGCCCTGGGTCAGAAGCAATGGAGCAAGGCCACCACACTTAATTGGGGAAAAATTGGAGAAATCCCTTTGGGCTGCTTCAAAACATCATTCACACATAAGCACTTCCAATCAAATCTTCCAATCTCTCTTAATTCTACCACTGATATTTTTTTCCTAACCCATAAATAAAATTAATCACTGTAATATACATTTCTGGCTGCTCCCTGATTCTATTGAGGGATACACTCACTATTTAAAGGTTAAATTATTAAAAAAGTAACACACCTTGAAACTGTGGCTGTGTTTGAAGCATATCGTTGATCATGTTGTAAAAGTCATGGACATCTTCACCTGCCTCATCAACAGTCAAATTATCAACTGTGCGAATCATTTTGTCAATGTACTCCTTTATCTGACTGCTTATCCACTGCTGGGTTGTCTTGTCCAGAGTCTAAAATTAGCCAAAACAAACAAAGCATAAAATATTTCTATGTCTACAACTCAAGCAATGACATAAAATGGAAAGATTTTTTTCATTGTTAAAATATATATTTAAGTAGGCAACTTTTTTCCAACACATTTGCCATATCTAGCTAAGTGACAGCTAAAAATACATATGTATATTACACAGATGACATAATGAAAAAATATCCTAGAATGCCCGATCCTCCCGAGATGAGAATATGAAGCAGTGACGTGGTCTGTCAATCAATCAATCAAACGTTCTTGTCTGGTGTAGGAAGGTTTTCTCTGTGGGACTTATATCTAGGGGTTGTTGTTAGAGTATTGAGTGTGGTGGTCTTTCTTGAGGTGCTTGCCCAATCATCTGGGCATGAACATGTTTGTGTGTGGATGTACTGTGCGGTTTGGGTGGTTGTGGTAGATGTTTGAGAAGTATGCTTTTGGTGTGATTTCAATTTTGGTTACATTCAGTTGGATATGTTTCTGTTATGTAACAAGATAGGTAGGTAGGATTGAAGGCTCTTGTACAGATTTATTTGTCTATCATTTTCATGTGGCATTTTATGGTGGGGGGGATTCTGATTTCTGCATGTTGGTGTTTTATTGGGGTGGTTTTGGTGCATTCTGTTAATATTCTCAATGTTACATGGAAAAAGATTAATAAATCAATGAATGAGGAGGTCCCAAGTCCCCTTGTTCTGCACAATTCTGTTAATCTTACAACATGCAGGGGAAACTGGAGATAGTATTTTCATCCGAGTGTTAAGGAAAACATCTTAACTGCCATCACCGTGGCCTCCATTTCATGTAGCAAATGCACTAAATAATAACATCAATACCCTATAGGGGGTCCTGTATATTACAATTACATAACCCTATTCAACCTTTGTAATCAAATCATCTTGCCATTACCTTGAGGAAGTCACTAAACTCTTGACCTGCTCTCTGTGATTCAAAGCTAAGCTGCCTTGTCAGTTTTGCCTGCTCTGTTTTGGATGGATCTGTGGATGGTCAATGTTCAACATTAATGACATTTTTCAACAAGGAGAAAACATGAACGTCAACAGTGGTATAGTGCAAATTGAGTGCTACTAAATCGTCTGGAATGATTCAATATTTCTCACACATTTTCCACCAAATGAAAGACACAACTTTAGTGAAATGTAAAACTTAGTCACATAATCTGCATACTGACAAATTGTAAAATACTATCTATCACAATCACACAATAACAATGTATAGATTAAAATACTCCGATACCAACCTATGACAACATGAGGTCTGAACATGTAAATATTTTGTAAAATCTGGGTTATCAAATATATCAACAATTCTGATAAGTCACAACAAAGAAATGAGCACAGACATGCTATTATCATTCATAGACCAAAAGTTGGTCTTATCATTTAGCTTATCTCTGCAAACTTGCTGATTGATTAACGATTTCATAATTTTCAAATCTGTCCTCCACATTTCATTACATCATGTACCACTAACCACCACAGACAACAAACAAAGCAGGTATTCGCCTTGGCGACCAAAGCCCCTCTTGGGGAGAGGTGCCACCTGCGTAGCACTGCATTGTGGACAAATGTCCAGGATGTAACACTTCACCCCATACTATTCAACATGTCATGGAAGACTGCATTATACACAATCACGCATGCAAACAACACAACATACACTCCATAAAGGATTTGTGGGAAAACCCCGTTTCGGCTGTGGCATTCCTTGAGGAGGCAGGACTGCTCAGACTAGTCTAGGGATCAACAACATATATACATATATATTTATGTATGTATGTTGTTGAAGTATGCCAAGACAAAATATTCTCATGTTCAGTATGCTGTTCTATCAGGAACCAACCTTTAGATGTGTGAGACTTGCGAAACATGGACTTTACTGCTTTAGTCTTCTTATCAAGTTGCTGCCGCCTTTTTTCTTCAAAACGATCAAATTTTTTACTAAGTGATGATGTCGCTGAAGAGGTGAGCTCTGAAACATCACTCACTGATCTGCTCACTTTACTGCAAAAAGACAATAACATGAATACAGCACTACTAATATCACGTTATACATAACTAGAAACATCTCCATTTGAAAGATGAATATTTTTCATCCTTTGGCCAGATTATTTCTATAAAGATATGGGGACATTATCAGTTGTCCTTTCTAAATTCAATCCATCTTAGAGCAAAGGATTGTCTGATCTAGATTTAATCTCTTAACACCATGAAATAGTGTTATTTTATTTCTTATGTTAAGTGTTACTGGTATTCCTTCATTACCAAACAAGATTTCCATACTGCTACATTCATTTCTTTTTGCAGGTACCAGATTTCATTCCCCTGTTGTGTGTCATTGATATTGATCCTTTACTAACAAGCAAAATCTTAATATACAAGTAGTGCCATGGGAGAATGTGTAAAAAAAAATGTTCTCCTACATCAGTATCACATATCTAATTCAATTGTCATGTGCTGTTTGATTATCAAAAGCTCAATGATGTTCTTCAAAGCCTTAATGAAGGTAAAGGTATAGTACTTAAATGGGAAAAAATTCTATGATGCCATAATGACACATCTAAAAACCATTGATTATAAAACGGAGATGGAAGAGCATCAGATAAAATCTCAACCCCCCACTTACTTGCGAATCTTCTGAGTTGGATCAAAGACCATTTTCCGCTGCTCTTTGTTGTTTACTAGTTCTTTGTAGCACTTGGAACAGTAGCTGTCCCATGCTGGGTTGCCATAGAAACCACATCCTTTCCTACATAGAAGTTCAGATTCATTGATGTGGGGCCTTGCCCCAGTCCAGGCAGAGTTAGACATCTTGGATTTACTGGAAACAAAATAATTTCATAAGTATACATGGCAACAGATCTATCTTTATGCTAAGGGCCTCTACCTCTTTTAAACAGGGGAGGAGGCCACTAATATATAGAAAGATCTGACAACAGATATACATACACAATAACTCACATCCATTCACTACACAAAATCTTATAAAGTATGCTAATTGTGGAAGGCATTAATCTGATCAATTCTTAACCTCTTCCAATGAGGCGAGACACTGTATTTCTATTATTCTATCTTGCAAAGGACAGGTACGGTTATGCAGCTTGAGATGTTGCCATGATGATGGCTTATTTGTTTAATTAGATTACTATCAGCACAAAGCCATCCCTTCTATGAGAGGAGAAACCAAGCAAGGGAACTGAAGGAAGTGTGAAAGCATGGCAGAAAGGACCACAAAGAACAAGGTTAAATACACATTTGTTATTGTTCATCAACTCCTAAGAGTGATGACAAACCCCACCTCCACAGACCCTTCTCAGACTCCTATGTCTCAATCCTCACCCCCATAAAAACTACAAAGTCATTGGGAAAGAGCCCACTCAGAGCTTCCTATTTGTACACACTAAATGGAGTAGTCGCATCAACTCTCTCCAAAACCAAGGGGTCTGGGGTCCTCCAAACACTCGGAAGAAAACATAAAGTCTTTCACATCTACAGCCAAGTGCTGTATACCCTGGGCTACATTGCCACATTTAAGTGAGGCATGCTTCATTCAGTCCTAGCCCTGAAGGGCTCCAAGGAATTGGAGGAATAAGATCAACTCTTATCTTATTTTACTTTTTTATCACTAATATTTTTGCATGCTCTAAGAATACAAAAGCACTCGTTATGTGCCACAAGTCTATGCAAAAGTTGCAATGATCTTGTGCGCAGTATGCCTACTGGTCATATTCAACTTGAGAAGGGTAAATCTTACTGTGATCAAGTCAACTCCTACTGGGCAGATGAAGCATGGAGAGGAGATAAGCAAAGCACACAGAGTAGGGAACCATGAGGGTGACAATGGGAAGCCATGGAAGAAGGAAATGATGGGAGAGAGGAGCACTGTTACTTCCACTGCCTCACGTCTAACCCAACACAATGTTGAACACAGATTAGTGTTGATCTAGTACATATTAAGAGGGTTTTCTTTTGAGATTATGTCAACGATTATCCAATACTAAATTCTTATTTGTTTAGTATGCGTGTGTTATATGGTTCAATGTTTCCGTAAGGATGTGTTATGCAGCCATATCACTTACTGAGCTTTTCCAAATATTTATGAATCTATATGGAAAACTGTACTATGTGATGTGATATGATGTGATGTGCAAATGAACCAGATGGACCAGTACCTGGTCTAAATACATGCAAAACACAGTTAAGATTCTCAAGCAAATACTGTAACAGTAAAAATTTAATAAAAATGGTTAGTATAGCAAGATCTGCATTTAATGCTACACTACTCCCTTGAGATGAGAAGCTACCTCAATTGAACAACTTGGCAAGAGCCAGACCAAAAATTATATATCATGTAACTTTATAAAAAAAAGTTAACATAGCTAAACAGAAGAAGTTTGTAGATAGATATAATACACACTCAACCTGTGGGTCTGCTGTTCCTCTGACTCCCTTCTGTGGTGCCTTTGATTCTGGGTGTAACTTGAGAAGTGGTTAAGTGATAGAAGACAGGAGCACACAGAAGGGAGGTAGGGAGGTAGGGAGGGAGGGTGTGAAGTGAGAAGGGATTGTGAGCCAGAAGGAGTGGGTGGAAGGAAGGAGATGGAATAAAGGAGGGGTGATGAAGGTGTAAGAAGTGGGAGGTAAAGAAGATACGTAGGAGTGAGGGGGAGGGAGACAGGAATGGCAAGAAAGGTATGAAGAGGGTGAGAGAAGGGACAAGAGAAATAGGGAGAAGGTAGGTGGAGATCCTGAAGTAAAGTATTTGTATTTCATGCTTCTATCCTTGGGGACAACACCATCCCAAACAAATGGGTTAAAAGTTAGTACAAGAGAGATCTGAGGAGGGCAGCAGGAAGGAAGGATAGTATAAGATGTAATAAACACCCCATACAGGATAGAAGGGGAGGAGTAAGGAGAGACACAGGGAATGAAAAGGGCAAGGCTGGGGGAGGGATGAAGGGGAGTTTGAGAGGGAGGGAGGGAGGGAAGAGAGGTGTGGGAGGGAAAAGAGGTGAGCAAATGAGTGGATGGATGAGTTGGGAAACAAACAAGTGAGGGAGTATGGGAGGGATGGTGAATATGTGAGGAAGGGAGAAGAGGTGGATGCATGAAGGGAAGAGGATTAGTAGCAGGTAAACAAGAGGTGGGTAATGGAGAGAAGTAAATAGAGAGAAACAACAGTGAGGGAGGGAGGGAGGAGGAGGAAAAGAAGACAACAAGAGAAAGAGAAAGAGAAAGAGAAAGAGAGAGAGAGAGAGAGAGAGAGAGAGAGAGAGAGAGAGAGAGAGAGAGAGAGAGAGAGAGAGAGAGAGAGAGAGAGAGAGTGTGTGTGTGTGTGGGGGGGGTGCAGGAAGGCAGACAGGGCGGGTGAGGGAGGTAGGATAATGAGTGGCACAGGAAGTGGTTGGTGGAGCAAAGACAACAACATCATTTGAGAAAGTGGAGGGAAGGAGTGAGAGAGAGAACTGTTAAGGCAGATTGCTGAGCACTACAGAGAACAAAGCCATACAAGTTCAGTGCAGGGCACGGCACAACAAAGATGGGCTAGACTTTTTCAGGACAGAATGAGTAAAGGCATAGAAGATAGGCAACACTTGGGAAATAGCTTCCTGGTAAAATAAAAAGGTTTCAAAAAAAAAAAAAAAATCATGAATGGTAGAGTAGAAGTATCTGGCATTAAGGGCAAGGAAATCATGCTTGCCAGAACATCAGGAAGAAATAGCCACAAATTAAGTAGCTTCAGGAGTACACAGTACTTTTAAACATGCTGCTTCACTAATCTATATCTCTGCAGTAAACTACACTATCTAAAACTACATAAAGGGGCAACTGATGTACCCTATCAACTCCATCATTTTGAAAATGAAGTAACACCACCATTACTCATTTACAATAATTTATTCAAAATAATTTCTTAAACAAAAACAGATTTTTCAAAAGTAAAACTGAAAAGTGAAAAAAAAATCTGCACGATTTTTTTTTTTACCAAGTTATGTGCTAATTATCACCAAGTGTGCCTTGAAAATGAATGAACTGCTACAGAAACATTTTTGTATTCCCTCATGCACCTGCATGATGAAGACCATGTTTACCACATGTGGAGTAAGAAGAGCAACACCACAGTAAAGCACTACTGGTACATATCATTATAGGATGATGCCCTTGTCAATGTGTGGACATCTTAATTTGGTTTACTATTTTCACCATATGGCAATTATATATTCTGTCAGGCAAACATCATCCCCCAATAGTGATTGAACAACTGTTTCTTTCTTCTAAGGAATCGTTTGAGTGGATCAGACTAAGGTTTGATTGATTAACTTTAATCAGAATTGAAGCTGATAATAACAGCATTTCTATGTCTGCCTGTGTGCTGGTGGTATAATCAGACATATGCTGGTTTAACATTCACTTAGTTGTGGATTCAAATCCCACACTCCTCTCCAATTCCCAGCAGTGACAGTTACCTGCCCCAACAGTCAAAGCAAACAAGGAAAAGGTGACGGCTTCAGCCACAGCCAAGTGTCTCTTGGTGTAAGCTCCTCACCACCTACAGCAGTTTCTGGTTAACTAAGCCAAGATTTTGGAAATCCCAGTCATTATCTACATAATCTACCCTAATTTAAGGTAGCATCACGTAACCTAATGTTATCAACAAAATACTACCTAATCTTTTTATTACCAAGGGGGACCAATGACGGGTACCTGCTTGCTGCAGTAGACCTTCAAGATGGACAGCAAAGTTGCTCATTTCAAAAATCCATCGACCCTATCCCCTCTATCAGTATGTGCATCCTTGAGTAGCTGACACTCAGTCTCCATAATGAACCCAGGATATCTTTCTATCAATTTCAGCTGTATTTCTTACACTTTTTCACACACAGAGCCATGACTACTTTCCCTCTCCTACTACTTTCAGCCAGTAATACAGAAAAAGTCCTACATTGATACAACAAAGACAACACTCCAAATTCACTTCGAAGAGAGATCTGTGGGAAGTTCCGAGGCCCGTTGCCAACCACTATTAGGTTGTGGGTTATCCACTTAGTGAAAGGCACGGCAATCATTGATTAATTTTCTCCCAGGAAATTAGTTATACAGGAAAGATAGCATGTCATGCTATAGTTACTGAATTTATAAAATTGTCATTTTGAATATTTGAAATGAAACTGAAAAAGACAAAATAAATATCAATACAGCTCTTGTTAAAATTACAGAATCATGCAAGCATGGATATTTAACATGGAAATAATGTTATCTAATAGCTCGTAACAAAACCTAATATAACCATTCTATACAAATATATATCTTCCAAATGCAAAAAAGAAAAGTGAAAAACGTGTTTGTCTGATACTTGAATAGAGCCCAGATTTCTTGACAGATGCATTGATCTATGATACATGGAAGAAGAAACAATAAAGTCCGGCAATTATAATATAGGCATTTTCAAAACTTAGTATGATCAACAAAAGCACAAAGACAAGCTCCCACAAACTCTTACTCTATATAAAACAATTACCTAAACACGAGATACCAAAGACCAACCTCTCCTTAACACTCCAAGCTTCACATATTAGCATACCTGAATGCCTCCAAGTAACTCACAAACTTGTTGTCCCCCAATAAATTTTGACCTTCATAATCATAACTGTTACTGTGAAAGAAATGTTACAGAAATGATCCCCCTCTTCTCATCTCTTTCAACCCACAAATTTAAGAAATGACACCCAAAACAAAGTACATATATATGGATAAAACACTAGAATAATGCCACAAAAGGAAATCTGTTGCCTACATAAAAACAATAACCTGGAAAAAACTTGTTTACTTGTTCACTTATGACATTTAAATTGCTCACGTAGTCCATTTATTCAGCATACAAAATGTTCAAGCCATACACTCTGTTAAGAAACATTAAAACACCCATAATCACCAATGCTATATAACAGGAATATAAATTTCCAAACACTCCAAATACGAGAAGTATGAACGCAAGGATCATAAATGTTGGTTAGATAAAATCATAAATGCAAACTGACATTGAGCCCCCGTGGCATAAGATGGAAAGTTATATAATCCACTAATGCTAGGCAAAATACTCACAATTTTCACGTCGAGTTGCATTTAATATTAACTCGTATCCTTGGAAAATTGCGCACTTTATGTTTATGGGAACTTATGCTCCCTTTTTAGTTTGTCATCTATACACTTCCTATATATGCTGTTGAAACAGTAAAGTTCACTTACCTATACGTAAAAGATCTAGGTTTTCTAATTCAAATCTATGATTTGTAGATAACAACCATGAAAGAAGTTCAATTATCTAACAACAGACTTGTAAACATATTCTCATCGAATTGATGCTTTTCTTGTACATTTCGTATCAGCTGACATCCTGACAACTGCAGATTGGACGCAATATATGTTCATTTCATCATTATCTAAAATGATTATTTTCTATGGTTTCTAGTAAAATTAATTTATTGAAAATTAACATTCGTTATTTTCCATAATGTATAAGCTGAGCTATTTAATAAAAAGAAAAAACAAAACCTACTGACATTCAAACATGAATCATAGAAAACTAGCTTTTGAGACATGATATGACAGGAGTGTCTTTAAATTTGACAGCTAAATCTAGATAGGATCGATTCAAAATCATATCATCTGTTATCGAATGGTTCTTACAGTTATATGGATGATGGAATACCTTCGCTACAAATAAAAATGTAAAAAGGGTGTTAATTTATGTAATCCTATTGAACTGAGGATTGAAGCATTATAATACAAATAAGTTGAATTATTGAAATTTTGGTATATGATCCATACCGTTTCCATTTCTTTCCTCCACAAAGGTCACCAAACCAAGCAGCCATCGAGAAGTCCAGGGCTGAACTGACATGAGCTGGG
Organism: Oratosquilla oratoria; assembly: GCF_046742065.1. Taxonomy (NCBI): domain Eukaryota; kingdom Metazoa; phylum Arthropoda; class Malacostraca; order Stomatopoda; family Squillidae; genus Oratosquilla; species Oratosquilla oratoria. Next base: position 304,517 of record NC_134807.1, read on the forward strand.
TACCATCATTTCCAAATCTGTAGGAACCACTGGAGACTTGTCACTTGTACTGGTTGTTTCGATGAGTGGTTACCGTAGTCAATTAGTACTATCGTAGCGGTTAAAGTAAATGAATTGCAATATGATGACGCTGATATAATTTTATTTGACTTATCATCTTTTCTGGTATATATATTGATCCTTAATTTGCTTATCATTTACTTCTATACTGATAAACAACTAGAAGTGGATGCACGAGTGGGTAACGTAGATATTTATACATATTACTAAACTAGACGCGTTTAGAACTACTAACGTAAGAACATAAGAATGTAGGGGATTGCAAGAGACCATAAGGCCTACACTAGGCAGTTTCATGTCCATTACCACCTGTCATCCCCATCCATAAGTTTGTCTAACCATTTCTTAAAACTACTGATATTTTCAGCGCTCACTACATGGTTACTAAGTCTGTTCCATTTAATGACCACCCTAATAGTACACCAATTCTTTCCTATTTCCTTCTTAGATATAAATTTGTCCAATCTAAATAAATTACTGCGAGTCCTGCCCTGTTGTCTTAATATGATGACCTTGTTTGCGTCACCTTTTTAAAGCCTTTCATCCACTTAAACACCTCTATTAGATCACCCCCACTCTGCGTCTCTTCGTAAGGTAAATTTCTGAGCCCATGTATCATTTTTGTCATTCCTCTCTGTACTGATTCTAGTGAATCAATGTCCATTCTATATGACGGAGACTAAAACTGTACCGTATAATCATGGATGGGTCTAACTAACGTTAGATAGAGTTTGATAATTACCTCTGCACTTCTATTCGTAACCGTCCTAGCAATGAAACCTAATGATCTGTTAGATTTATTTCTGGCGCTAATGCACTGTTTGTGGGGATTTAAGCTCAGGACTCACTAGAACTCCCAAGTCTCTCTTGCACTCAGGTTTTCTCTAAAAACGTATTATCTAAGCTCTATCTGTTTTCATGCTTGTGTAGCCCTATGTTTAACACGTTGCACTTAGAGATTTTGAAGTCCATTTGCCATTTCACCGACCATGTGAACAATTTGTTAAGATCATCCTGCAGAATATCGGCGTCGTCTCCTGACCTAATTAGGTGTCCTATTTTAGTGTCGTTTATGCCTGGGGAATTCCACTAGAAACACTCCCCATTTGCATTTTACTTCATTTATGGTGACCCGCTGTTTTCTGTTACTGATCCAAGCTCTAATCTATTCTAACACTTTTCCTCCTACGCCATGGGCTTTGATTTTGTTTAGTAGTTTCTAGTGCTGTACCTTGTCGAACGCTTTGCTAAAGTCAAGGTAAATAACATCGTAACTATCAATGTTATCTGACGCCTTATATACTTTATTGTAAAAAATAGAAGATTAGTCACATATGACTTGCCCTTGGAAAAACCATGCTGTGAGTCACGAATCAAATGATCTCTCTCGATGTGATCTCTTAGTCTATTAACTATTATTGGTTCAAACCTTTTACTTATAATCGATGTCAAATTGATTGGCCTGTAGTTGCATATAGACGATTTATCTCCCTTTTTGAAAACGGATTTTGTTTATTTATTTCTACATCTCCACACGATCACTGTTGTTGTGTTACAGATTATATGCATAATTTGAAATTAATTTATTTATTATAACACCTTTCGACTGCAATATATGCATTTGATATTTTTAGCTTGTCTATTTCTGAAATGTTTTTCAAGCCGGCTGGGAGCAGTCTATACATAGTCTTGGGGCTCAGTTTGCAAACCTTCTTTGTTGTTGATTGTACTGTTGAGTTTCCGCTGCTACCTTCACATAAGGATGTACGTAACTTTCTCATGCAGGCCTTGCTTGCTCGTCTTTCATGTCTTGTTCACATTTTCACGGTCTAGTCTCACAACACATATTCATCATTCACAATTTCATAAGACATCTCAAATGATTTTTTTCTCTTTTCTTTGTAATTGTTCAATATCTGAAGCGTTTTATAAATTAGCTGGGGAGAATATCAAATAGTCTTGGGGCTTATCTTATCTCTTATCATTTTACTGAACTGTGATTCAAAGACATTCGATATTTATTAGATGAATCTTTTGAAAATGGCGTTTGTCAAGGGCTCAAATGAATTCAAATAAAAATACTTTGGTTTCCCTGATGTTTTTAAGAATGCCTATTTTGTATATGTATTTTTTGGCAACCAGGGTAGAAATATCAATTCAACGTTAATTCTATCAGATTTTTTTTCTTTTTATAAGACTAGCATTTTTTAAAAATAATTCTTATTCTCCGGAGTATTCGATTTGGTAGTTTAGTTTATAGAATGCTAAGATGTAGTAGTCTAGTTTGAAAGTTATATATTTTTTCTATCATAGCTGCAATCTTTCTTAAATTAAAATTGTATAATAGTACTGTCTACTATATGTGTTTATTCATATCTAAGTTATTGCCAGTTATCATTCCCAAGTTTCTCACTGATGTTACTAGATTCTTTTCAGTCGTTTATATTTTTATTCTTTTAATCTGGCAAATTTTCTTTGGCTTTTCTCTTAATTCAAATACTAAACATTTTTTTTCTTTCTTATTTTTCACCCGGTACAATTTATCAGCCATTATTCGTCGTATTTTTTACAAATGAGGAGTTGGAAAATCAAAATGGGTATTGTCTGCATATTATTCAAATTTCATATTACGCTTATTGAGTATTTAAGAGAGTTTTGTCGTATGGATGTTGAATAATGTTGATCCTAGTATACTTTCTTGTGGCACTCATTTACTTTCTTGCTTCTATATTTTCTTCTGGTGTTGATACAGTTATTTGTCTATTTATGAGATAGCTTTCCTCCCATTTGATGCATAAGCGCATAGACATCAATATTACACTAAGATGAAACATTTAAAATATTCCACACTTTGTGTTGTTTACTATTCTTACTAAATCATACTTTACTGAGCATAGAGTTGCTGCCATTTTGTTGAATGATTGTAATTATATGTTGATTGATGTAAAATACTAATTACTTCCCTTTATCCTTATTTTTCCTTCACTGTCTTTCTCATGAACATTTTTTTTTCAAGAAATATTTCATTCAGTTTACCTCTAAGTCTTCTGATAAGCTCCGATTTTCATAATAGTTGATTGTGAGGTATCTCGTCAAAAATCATACCTAGATCTAAGTACACATAATCCACCCAGCCCACCTCTTCCGGCACACAAACTCTCTTGAGTAAAAGATTACAGCTTGTTTGTTACAAAATTCATCTTGACAATATTTGCGCCAAGGACCAAGTGAAGGAAATCAACTTCACTGCTAAAAATGCAGAGAATTACTCAATATTCATGTGTGATTCACTTTGGTCACCTTGGTCTTTGGATCACGTGTTGGACTCGTGATCGACAGCTATTTCCCTCTCGGAAGAGAGCTCAGAGCTCGTATGACCGATCTATGGGTAATGCTATGACCTTACACGCACACACACACCCAACTCCCCGCCCACGAGAGTTGGAGTAACGACTCGAAGCGCAGTGATACTGAAATAATTTCAGCCCTGGGCAGGATTCGAACCAGGTACCACCGGCACCTCCGTACTGACAGTCTGGAACTCTACCAACCGCGCCACCGAGTGTGTGTGTGTGTGTGTGTGTGTGTGTGTGTGTGTGTGTGTGTGTGTGTGTGTGTGTGTGTGTGTGTTTGTGTGTGTGTGTGTGTGTTTACTCTTGTGAGATATTTTCAACTAGATCAAACCATTGAGTTGAATATGGTTCATGTTACATTTGTCGATATAGATCAGAATAAATTTATGCTAGTTATAAATTATATGATGTATTATCGACGGTGTTTGAAATCTGGTGGAATAACTCGCATGCATCTATCAACATGACCTTTAGGTTTTTTATGGACAAAATAGCTATTTCAATTACAGGGATTTATTGTAAAGAAATGTGACTGGACATTATGAATACGGAAGCAACAAGAAAATTATGTAGACAGATATGGAAGCTTCGCCGCCCTGCAGGAGAGCTTCCAGATGCTCTACCCAGATGATCTACCCAGAATGCATTAGTCTTCCTGGTTCCCGTAGAAATATCTTTGGTCAGTTAAGACTTCACGACAAGACTAGCAAAAATGTTCTAATGAAGAATCTCGCAATCTAGTTGTCATGGAAGGTGAATGTGGCTTATATGTGCAAAGGATTTCAGATCATATTTTCTGTAACAGATACCATATATACTCTCAACTCTTCCTAACTTTAATCCTTCAGAGGGCTCGGCTCTTGGCTCGAGCTGCTCTGACTAGACTTTGGTTATTTTCTGGAGCACTTTCCCATCGGAGAAACGCACCGTGGATTGCGTCGAGAACGGGCGTTACGGAGTCCAGGGACCGTCCGCGGGCGTAGGGATCCACGGCGAGTTCATTTCGAATCTCTGGCCAGACTTTTGCAGAGGAGGCAAGAATACTTTTTCCATATGACGAATAGTGGGAGGTGGTGCCTTTGAAGTAGGCGAAGAGATAGGCCAGGCTGTCGAAGATGAAGATGCAGATGATGACCATGATTGCGAACACGCCCAGTGTCTGAATGTCTATGTATTTGATGTAGTGTCTTAACTCTCTCATGTCGACCCCATAGGATCGAAGGTTCTGGTCCAACTGCGACATGACGTCACTGGGGGCAATAGTCGTAGTCGCCATACTGGAAATTAATGGTAAGATAATGAGGATGGTGATAGAAATAAGAGATGAAAAACTTTCAAAAGAGTTTGATTTTCATAATAAGCCGAGTTCAAATATCATGCACTAAATACACAAGACATTTTTCCCCAACGACCTCATTTTAATCAAGACCAACCTAAGACTCTCAGTCGACTTACAGTTCTTACCTGTGCCTACGGAGAGATATTCTGACTACACATTCTATCAAAAGTTCATGACAAAACAAAGGCATAGACTCACATAGAAAAATACATAATTTCCGATAGCAAGACGTTTTTAGCAGTGGTAAAGAAAATGTGCATATTTAACAATGGAAGGGTTCATTGCGCTATTCTGCCCTCTGGCGGATATTGTTAAAATTGTATATAACATGTTATTTTAGCTTTATCTATTCATTTACTACTACTATTATTATTATTATCATTATTGTTATCATTAGTGTCATTATTATCATTTCTATTTATTTATTCATTTATTTAATTATTTCCTTATCCTCGCTTATTTATTTATTTATTTTATTATTATTGTCATTATTACGAGTATTATTACTTTTTCAGCTTTTTTCATTGGCGACAACCAATTGAGGATAATATCGCGATGAAGAGGTGGACTTGTGGCGGAGATACAATCGAATCTAAAGAGGGCAATGAAAATGAAAGATAGCTGAAGCTAAAAATTATCAGCATTCTTTTCCGAGTCGAGATAAATCTGCATCAATATAACTGAAAGCCTCAAAAACAAAATTTCAATACATGGTTTCATTGAGATTTTCCTTATCATTTATGTCTTCTGAAGGTTCTAGTATCAGATAGTTCGATATATAAATTAAAAAAACACAACAAATAAACTACTCGTAATATCCTGGAATCATCTATGCATACAACATTCGATATTATTCAAAATAACATCGTCTGAAGTCTGCACCATCGAATCCTATATCATATATCATGACACTCAGTGGATTAGATCACTTGGTAAGGGATCAAAATATCATTAAACCAACGCAGTATTACAATGTCTTATTTGCAACAGAAAATGGAAAACACAAAAAGAAGAAGGTAAACAGGCGACATGATCACATATATTGTACGTGTATCAAAAGAAAAGAGGTTCTGTAAAAAGAAGAACTACGTCCAATAGCAATAAAGTATCCGAAACAATATGTTACAGATAATTATGAGTAAAGAAAAGATCCAAGTAAGGCAGACGTTAAAGTAATCAGGTCCCGGAAAGATCGATGGCTAAGACCGGCGCCGCACCGGGCCTTGTTGCTGGCAAGTCTCACTTATGAGTCATGGGAAGCTAAAATCTATGATCATATCTAAACCAGGGGGAGATGGTGGTCGTCTTTATACCAAGTTCTGGCTCTGTCGCCAGGTGATTCTATTAAGCTAATTGAACTTGCCCCCCCATCCTCTGGCCACATCCGGCGACGTCCCACAGTGAGATACAGGCATACAGTACATGGAACCATTTCCCAGTGCGCGCGCGTGTGTGTGTGTGTGTGTGTGTGTGTGTGTGTGTGTGTGTGTGGGGTGTGTGTGTGTGTGTGTGTGTGTGTGTGTGTGTGTGTGTGTGTGTGTGTGTGTGTGTGTGTGTGTGTGTGTGTGTGTGTGTGTGTGTGTGTGTGTGTGTGTGTGTGTGTGTGTGTGTGTGTGTGTGTGTGTGTGTGTGTGTGTTGGGGGGTATGAACATATTCATAGTATGCATTAAATTAGTCATAATGACAGAGTCAGCTATGAGAGGAAAAAACAGAGTAGGGACGTTGCAGTGCGAGCAATAGATCAGGCCTGTTTGATAGAAATGGGCGAGCAGACACCGATAGATTTACTGTACATATCTCCATGGTATGTATCAAATTGTGTAAAATGTGAAACTCGAGAAAACTGATTAAACGCAACTATATTGATTACTATAACAACTGAATGTGGAAAGAAAATGTCGAGAGTATGTTCATGAAAAACCGCCAGCGTTAGAAAATAAATTCAACTAATGAGATGATTTTTTTTTGTGAAATGTATATGGACACGAAAAGTTCTTTTTATTTGGAAATGAAATGCACATTTGGCGAGATCAGAGGCTGATTAATTATCATAATTTTTATTTGCATTATTGACGAAGATTTCTACAAAGATTATCTGATTAAAGTGTTGAATAAGGCAGAACATCGAAATGGCCACCTTTTGTCTTTCTTTAGACACGAAATATATCCTATTCCATTCCCAGACAATAATATCCACAATTAGGTACACAAAGTACGAGTAAACATAGACAAACTTACCTTGCTCGTGTCCAAATACTACCTTGGGAGAGAGCTGTAGGAGAGAAAAGGTTGATCTGTCCTGCTCCGAAGAAAGACTGTTGATGGAAGGAGTTCAAGGTGTCATTTTATCTCGGCGACATGACGTAACGAGGGAATGCCAGATTCGCCATGTGCACTCAACGGAAAACCGATCGTAGCGTAGACCCAAATGCATAGCCCTTTCTCTGTCGCAAACTTGAACCCCACTTTCCTATATCTCTCTTTTCCTGGTACCCCTATTTTCTACTATCATGTTTCGGAAAAGAGTTTGAATTCGTATTTACTTGGTTTAAAATACTGTCAATGAACGTTAACTTACTTACCGTTTACTTCTTGGTTCATTGTTGCATCTCTCGACGAAAGGAAGTCAGCGATGCGTATGAGTGAAAGGGGAGCAACGACGCAGACAAAGCGTCACAGGCCAATGGCGGGAAGGGAGGGCAGGATAAAACTCAAAAGAATTAAGTGACAGGTGAAATATAAGATGTTTTGGGCACAAATTCAGTAGAGAAAGTAATTGTTCGAGTAAAAGAAACATGACACAATGAAAAATTATCAAACGTTCGTAATATATATTTTCATCTTAATGTTTTGGGGTTTGTTTATAAAATGGTTAATCTCTACATTATGATGATGTACACCTAGATGAATAAAAATAGCCTGTCTTTAGCCTGCATAAAACCTTTAAAAAGATTTAGGCCTACACTGCTAAAGAAGTTACGCTTTTTTCTGCAAGATACACAATTTATGTATGAATTAAATATCTGGTTATTCAATATTGAATAATCATAACAAAGATCAGACGGGCACTGTGAGAAGGAATGTTTTTTCATTTTCTGTTATAATCGAATAAGGTTTTTTAAAATTCACAGACACACCACGCGCGCACACACACACACACACACACACACACACACACACACACACACACACACACACACACACACACACACACACACACACACACACACA
>NC_134807.1:322500-337500 GCF_046742065.1 Oratosquilla oratoria
GATAAAAGAAAAGCAAGAGGAAATGGAAAAAATTGATGAGGAAGAGAATGAATTTTATTATTAAAAAAATACAGTTTTCCATATAGGATTACTGATTCGTGGAACATTATGAAGACATTCAAACAATACAAATAAGTTTGAAACCAAGTTTGGTCAGTGGAAACATAGACACGGGGCCTCACGTAAATAGAAAACAGGTAGCGTGCACGCGCAAACACACACACACACACACACACACACACACACACACACACACACACACACACACACACACACACACACACACACACACACACACACACAAACATACACACACAAGTACTGGGTCTGATGGTTTTGAAAGATTGAGGAGAAAGAGGTGATATGATTACGGTATTCAGGTCACTGAAGGGGATAGATTATACTGACAGGAGAGATCTCCTGATTAAAGATGTAAAGGTTTTAAGAGGTCATGGGGGTAAATTAAAAAAGACCACATGACGTCAAAAGGTTGTGAAGAAATACAGTTTTCCATGTGGATGCATAGATATGTGGAACAGCTTAGCAGGTGATGTAGCCCAAGCACAAACAATACACAGGTTCAAATTTAAATGTGATAATTGGAAATCAAGGATAAAGATTAAGTTGTAACTGCGCATGAACCTGAGTCTAGGTATGTTAGAAAATTAGATAACAGGAGACGGGTTTCAACGAGCGTGACTCCTTTCTTGCATACTATAATTAGGTAAATACAGTTAGGTAAGCACACACACACACACACACACACACACACACACACACACACACACACACACACACACACACACACACACACACACACACACACACACACACACACACACACACACACACACATACACACACACACACACATACACACACACACACACACACACACACACATACACACACACACACGCACACACACACACACACACACACACACACACACACACATACACACACACACACACACACACACACACACACACACACACACACACACACACACACACACACACACACACACACACACACACACACACACACACACACACACACACACACACACACACACACACACACACACACACACACACACACACACACACACACACACACACACACACACACACACAAGCTGAACCATTTGTTATTGTTACCAAGGTTCATTCCACTCAGTCGACTCTTCTTTCTTTTTCTCCTATTATGACCACATCACCCAGTTTGACAGTGCATGTCTGTCTCTCTGGGCGGGAAAAGAACGCGCAGGGGAGGGAGAGGGTGAGGGTGAGAGGGTGGGCGGTGTATCCTGGCGCGCCTTGCACCAGGATCCACCACCTCAGTCTCGCGAGTAGGTTCCGGGCCAGCGTGCGTGCGCGCGCGTGCGCTGCAACTGAATCCCAGAAGGTTGTATACAGTTTACAAAGGATTACAAAGGCAAAGCATGCCGACAGGAGACCTTTTGATCCATATCTAGGTCGGATGAAAAAAAAAAAAAAAAAAAAAAAAAAAAAAAATATTAATAATAAATTAAAACTATAACAATGTAAATAACAGTTAAAATACATAAATAAATGCATTGGTATAGTTGAATAACAAACAAACAGGTAAATAGTAAATGATAATAAATTGACATATAACTAATAATAAATGAAAATCAGACAGACAAATTATAACAAAACAAAAACAAATAATATAACATAAATTATAATAATTACAGCATCTTACTTAGGTATTTATCTAAATGATTCTTAAAGCTTCGAACTGAACTACATTGCACTACCTGTGCAGGAAGTTTATTCCATTCATTAACTACACGGTTGGCAAAGTTGTTTCTACCTACTTCCAAATTAAATCTATTTCCGGACAGTTTGAGACCATTGTTTCTTGTCTGATTCTCATTCAATGTGAAAATTTGGTCACTTTTGATGTTGTCAATTCCCTTTAAAATCTTAAAGACCTGTATCAAGTCACCTCTGAGTCTACGCTTTTTTAGGGAAAACAGATTCATGTGCTTAAGTCGATTTTCGTATGATTTATTTTTGATATTTGGAATCAGTTTTGTGGCTCGCCGTTGTACTTTTTCCAGTCTGTCAATGTCTTTAATGAGATTCGGTGACCATACGGAAACAGCATATTCCAAATGTGGACGAACTAACGATTTATATAGCTTGTTAATGAGTGATGGACTTTTGAAATCAAAAGATCGCGCAATCAATCCCAGAATCTTATTTGCTTTCTCAGAGGCTGAAATACACTGCTTGGATGATTTGAGGTCGTTACTGATAATTACGCCGAGATCTTTTTCACTATCCACTTTTGTTAACGAATTTCCAAATAACTTGTAATCGTACTTGCTGTTATTTTTACCTATGTGCATGACCTTGCATTTACTTGTGTTAAATGTCATTAGCCACTTTTCAGACCATTGCTGTAATTTATCTAAATCTTCTTGAATATCTAATTGGTTTGAGTGATCATTTGCCACTCCGCACAGTTTTGTATCATCAGCAAATTTGGAAACAGTAGATTTTAGTCCATGGTCTATATCATTTATATATACTATGAATAGAAGTGGCCCAAGAACGGAACCCTGAGGAACTCCACTTGCAACACTTTTCCATCCAGAAGTTTTTCCATTTAAAACAACTCTCTGTTTTCGACCTTTCAACCAATTACTAGTCCAACCTAATAGGCTACCACTTATTCCATGCAAAGCTAATTTAGTAAGTAGTCTTTCGTGTGGGACGGTATCAAAAGCTTTTGCAAAGTCTAGATATATTAAATCTATATTGTTTCTTTTGTCATAATTCGAGATAACTGTGTTGTAGAATTCGAGTAAGTTAGTCACGCAAGAACGTTTCCGTCTGAAACCATGTTGGCTATCATTTATCAAACGGTTACTTTCTAAATGATATTCGATAGCATCTCTGATGATAGTTTCCATTATTTTTCCTACGATCGAAGTCAAACTAATAGGCCTATAGTTATTTGGTTTCTTTTTGTCACCTTTTTTGAATATGGGAGTAACGTTAGCTAGCTTCCATTCTCTTGGGACATCTCCGGATATGATGGATTTCTTGAAAATAATTTCTAATGGAACAACAATCTCATTTTTCATTTCCTTTAAGATTCTTGGATGCCAACCGTCAGGCCCTGGTGTTTTATTAACTTTGAGTTTCTCTATACACCTTTTAATTGTTTCTTTTGTTATATTTACCGTAGTGAGTAAGTTTACCCCAGACTTTTCACAGGTTTCAGTTTGGAATTCACTTTGAGGTGTTTCGTTTACGAATACCGAGCTAAAATAATTGTTTAAGAGATTACACATTCCTTCAAAGGATTTGATTTTTGTGATGTTTTTCTTTTGATACAAATATTTAGGTGTATTTGTAACAGAGTATGAGGCTTTTCGTAAGAAGTGGATCCGAAATGACGGATTGATTGATTGGTTGATTGAGTAAGTATAGATTAACTCGCCCTCTATCAGCATATCCTCTAAGTACACCACAGGGATGTCTTCAAAGTTTGGAAACTAGGAACTAGACTTCGACATTTCCGGCCTCGTTTTTTGTGCCCGAGAACGTAGGAATCTCAACTTTCTAGTCTATTTTAAGAAATAAGAACTACTACACATGATGTAATACTTCCCAGTGTATCTCCATTTTTGGGACGTTGCAATAGAGTATATTCTTGTTGAAAACAAATTCTGAGAATAAACTAAAAAAAAATCTGCTTCTTACAAAACGCCTAAATAACCACTTGTAGCTATTTGATTTGAATGCAGGTCTGTGTTGTGTGAAAGAGGATTGAAACCAACCCGCTATTCGGCACAATACGATTTACACTTTAATATATTAAGAAATATAGAGACCGTGCGATTGACTGGTTGCGGCCGAAGCCGTCTCTCCTATAGAGATTCACCAGTCTCTGTCTGTCTGTCTGTCTGGAAATTTGTAACCCCCTCCCCCACCGTTACTACAATAACCAATTTTGCTGTTTTTGTCATGGTTATCATTTTGGGATAGGAGGAGCTTGGGTCTCCTGACCCCCCCCCCCCACATGCCTTCTAGGGTTGGCTCCCACCGGGGAAGTCGGAACCTAGAGAATAGGGTCTTAGCTTGGGGGTACCCCAGGGGAAAACGAAGCCTTGAATCTGATATGTGCCACAAAAAACTGATACATTTATTTTCTTATATAATCTTTATTCTAGTAAATGTATTAATTTACTTCAGTAATTGAATAAATCTAGTTTCTCGACTAGATTTGTGTTAGTAATCCATATCACAAATGAATGACTAATAAATAATTAAGTAAATAAATAAATAAGAAGTTAACCAAATAAATAGATGAAACAATGAATAAACTGCTAAATGAATAAATAAATAAATAAATAAATAATAATAGATAAAAGATAAGCAAAGTGATGAACATTTTCTTAAATAACCTTTTCACTGCGATGAATCAATCTTTCACTGCAATGAATCAATCTAATAAAATTCTCCTGGCTCGGGCCAGTCTAGTTCATTCATCTGAAAGTGTGACCTCGTGAGGATTGAGGAGAACATTTTCAGTGAACAGTGTAACGGACGAAGAAACACCTGAAGGATACGTACTTAGAGAGCGTCGAAATCACCCCAGAGGCCACCTTGGGGTCGCGATGACCCAGGATTTCCCTCGCTATACGATTGGATGGCGTTTCTGAAAGCGAAATCGTATAACGAACGAGCTTATAGTGAGAGTACAAACTTATGATGTAAATATCACCAGTAATTATCTTTCAAAAGGCCGGAAATGAACGTCTGATCACCTGCTTGATTGTAGAAGTGAAACTGGCCGAATGTACGTATGTAAAGAGATCGCATGGTGAAATGCTGTAGAATGATGCATCGAATAGCGAGAAGGCATTGGTTTTGCTGTGGTGTGTTCGGAATCGGTCTGGTCTCGTGAGTGCAAAGACCTCAGGTTCCTTGCTGACTGCCAGTTGGCCGGGCTCTTCGGGTCACGCTGTCCTTGCTGGGGTAAATGACTCAATATTCTCATTGCGGTCTTGTTGTTGTTATCGTTATTATTATTGCTATCATTATGATTATTATTACCGTTATTATTATCAATATTAAAATTCTCTTTTTCATTATCATGATCATTATCTTCATCGTGATTGTTATTTATTGTAACTGTTTTAATATTGTCATCGTCGTCCTTATCGTCGTCGTCATCGTCGTCATCATCATCGTTATCATTATTGTCGTCGTCATCATCATCATCATCATCATTGTCGTCGTCATCATCATCATCATCATCATTACCATCATCACTGTCACCACCTGCACAGGATAGATGCCCAGAATCTTTGGCTACAAAATTACGACTAAAAAATTTAGCATAAGTTGCCAACCAAAGCTAATGAGGATATAAATGAAACAAAAAAAGTCGGTTATCGACGCTTTAAAGCAGACGAGGAGAAGATTGTTTTTAAGAATTAATTAATAAAAATAAATAAAGACAAAGTAAAGAAGGAAAAAAGGAATAATGACAAGAGGAGAGGGAGGAGGAGGGTGGAGGAGGAGGAGGGTGGAGGAGGAGGAGGGTGAGGCAGGAGTCGGTGAAGCGAAAGTGAAGAACGGGAGTGGAGGAGGAGGAGAGGGAGGAGGAGGAGGTTGAGGGACCGTGGCGAAGGTACACAGATCGGGGAGCTCATGGCCCACTTGCTAGGATGAGCATGGCAATAAGGATGAGGATTAGGATGTGGGTCAGGATGGTGAGGGTGAGGATGTGGATGAGGGAGAGGGGGTGGAGGAGGGTGAGCGTAAGGATGGAGATGTGGGTGAGGGAGAGGGTGAAAATAGCGATGGGGATAGGGATAAGAATGAGAATGATGACGATGAGGAGGAGATGGAGGAGAAGGAAGGGCGGAAGGAAGAGGAGGGAGAGGAGGAAAAAGAGGAGGAACAGGAAGAAGAAGAGTAACAGGAGGAAGAAGAGAGGGAAGAATAAGAGGAAGAAGAGGAATAAGGAGGAATAGGATGAAGAGGAAGAGGAAGAGGAATAAAGATTAGAAAATAGAAAAAGAAGAGAAAGAGGACATGAGGAAGAAGAGGAATAGGAGGAAGAGTGGGAGGAGGAGGAAGAAGAGGAATAGAATGAATAATAGGAAGATGAAGAAGAGGAGGAAGAGGAAAAATAAAACGAATACGAGGAATAAAAAGAAGAGGAGGAAGAGGAGGAAGAATAGGAGGAATAGGAGGAAGAGGAGAAGTAGGAGGAAGAAGAGGAGGAAGAAGAGGAGAAAGAAGAGGGAGAAGAAGAGGGAGAAGAGGAAGAAGAGGAGGAAGAAGAGGAAGAAGATGAGGAAGAAGAGGAGAAAGAAGAGGGAGAAGAGGAGGAAGAAGAGGGGAAAGAAGAGGAAGAAGAGAAGGAAGAAGAGGAGAGAGAAGAGGGAGAAGAGGAGGAAGAAGAGGGAGAAGATGAAGAAGAGGAGGAGGAAGAAGAGGAAGAAGAGGAAGAAGAGGAGGAAGAGTGGGAAGAAGAGGAAGAAGAGGAAGAAGAGGAAGAAGAGGAAGAAGAGGAAGAAGAGGAAGAAGAGGAAGAAGAGAAAGAAGAGGAAGAAGAGGGGAAAGAGGAGGAAGAGAAGGAAGAAGAGGAGAGAGAAGAGGGAGAAGAGGAGGAAGAAGAGGGAGAAGATGAAGAAGAGGAAGAAGAAGAGGAAGAAGAGGAAGAAGAGGAGGAAGAGTGGGAAGAAGAGGAAGAAGAGGAAGAGGAGGAAGAAGAGGAAGAAGAGGAAGAAGAGGAAGAAGAAAAGGAAGAAGGAGGAAGAATAGTAGGAATAGGAGGAAGAGGAGGAAGAGAAGGGAGAGGAGGAAGAGGAGCAAGGGGAGAAAAAGGAGGAAGAGGGGGAAGAGGAAGAAGAGGAGGAAGAAGAGAAAGAAGAGGAGGAAGAGGAGGAAGAGGAGGGAGAGAAGGAAGTAGAGGAAAAGGGGGAAGAATTGTAGGAATAGGGAAGAATAGTAGGAATAGGAGGAAGAAGAGGAAGAAGAGGAGGAAGAAGAGGAACAAGAGGAGGAACAAGAGGAGGAAGAGGAAAAAGAAGGGGAAGAGAAGGAAGAATAGTAGGAATAGGAGGAAGAAGAGGAAGAAGAGGAGGAAGAGGAGGCAAATGAGAAAGAAAAGGAAGAAGAGAAGGAAGAAGAGGAAGAATAGTAGGAATAGGAGGAAGAAGAGGAGGATGAAGTGAAGGATGAAGAGGAAGAGGAGGAAGAGGAGGAGTAAAAGAAGGAAAAGGAGGAAGAAGGGAGGAGATGAGGAAGAGGAGGAATAGGGGAAAGAGAAAGAAGAGGAAGAGAAGGAAAAGAAGTAAAAAGAGGGCGAGGAGGAAGAGGAATAAGAGGAGGAAGAGGAGAAAGAGGAGGAATAGAGGAAAAAGGAGGAAGAGGAAGAGTAGGAGAAGAAGGAAAAGGAGGGAGAAGAGGAAAAAGAGAAAGAATAGAAAGAGGAGGAATAGTAGGAATAGGGGAAAGAGGAGTAAAAGGAAGAATAGAAGGAATAAAAGGAAGATGAGAAGGAAGATGAGGAAGAAGAAGAGGAGGAAGAGAAGAAAGAGAAAAAATAATGGGAAGAGGAAGGAGAGGAGAAATAGAAGGAGGAAGAGGAAGAGGAGAAAGAGAAGAAAGTTAAGGAACAATGTTTCGCTTCTTTCAGTCCAGGCTTCCATGACTCGCGCCGTCCGCACCGAATGATCTAGTCCTTTTTGCGAACAGGATCTTTCGGAAAAGAATGAAAATTAATTCCATTTGCAGCAGAAAGTTTCGTCGAATCACTGTTGCAATTTGCGGCGACACAATAAATCATTTTCGAACTAAATACACGATAAAACCTTGCTAACACACGAAAAATAATAGATCACTGATCAAGTTGACAGCGCAGCACGGTACTTTATAGTGCACGCACATGACATGCATCAGAATGTAAACAGGAAGATTGACGTCAGAGCCGATAGAGCGTTACGAGAACAGCTGAAGATCGGCGAGGGAAAAGTTCGTCTGCTACCGATATTTTGATAGACCTTTTTATCACATTGCGTAATAATTAGGATTTAGTTTTGCAATATTTTACCAAAAAATGACTAAGCCATACATCTAGCAAGTATTCACCACCTCTTTGAAAGCCTTCTCAGTTGACCTTTAATGTATATATGTGACTGCATGTCTGCACATATTCCCCTCTCCATAACCTAAATGCATTTTTAGTTCCTGTTACTGAAACCTTCTGTTGAGGACTTTGGGGGGCGGGAAAGGCTGAGGATCTTTTCGGGTTGAGGTCCCCGCGCGGAGTACAGTAGGATAGTGGGATCCGGGATTGTTCCTTTCAGATCCGGGAGTCCTTTATATACGTAATAGGGTCAGGGTTACCCGTCGCCTGGGGCGCCGGTCGTCGTCATTACCGCCATCGTTGTTGTCGCCATTGTTGTCGTCGTCGTTGTAGACAAAACGTTGGTCTTTCCCCTCCCTTCCGAGTCTTAAAGTATGGGCATGGGTGGGTTTCACGCAGTATATGGAGAAAAAGGATAATATGAATACGTATATATAAATATGTTTATGTATAAACACATGCACTCATACACACATAAACACAGTCATGCACACACACACGTATACACACACACACACACACACACACACACACACAAAGCAAACAAAGCAAATGGCAAATTTATGTTAACTATAGAAATGAGTATGTTAATGTGAGAAGAGAGGAGAAAAGGAACCATGAGAAGGATATTATAGACAAATGCAAAGAGCAACCCAAACTATTCTATCGGTATGTGAATGGTAAACTTAAAAACAAACAGGAATTGGTGAAACTATGCCAAGGAAACATAGAATACACAGAAGATTTAGAGATGGCCGAAGTCATGAACAATCACTTTAAATCTGTTTTCACCAGAGAGAAAATACCGAATTGTGACATAGACAAAAACAAGAAATCTCCCCTCATGAATGAGTTTACAGCATCACTAAAGGAAATATCAGAACATTTATCAAGGCTGGATGTCAGAAAATCACATGGCCCGGACGGTATTGCAAATTGGATTCTAAAGGAGTGCAAAGAAGAACTAACAGACAAAATACACATCTTAATAAACAGCTCACTCAAAGAAGGAAAGATACCCGAGGACTGGAAAAACGCTAACATTGTACCAATACACAAAGGAGGAAACAAAGAAGAACCCACCAACTATAGGCCAGTATCACTAACAAGCACCATTGCCAAAATTTGTGAGAAAATAATCAAGAATAGATGGGTAAAACATCTGGAAGACAATGACATATTAAACCCAAGACAATTCGGATTCAGACAAGGAAGATCATGCTCCACAAACTTAATATGCTTTTACTCAAGACTAATAGACATAGTGCAAGAAAGAAATGGATGGGCTGATTGTGCATTCCTAGACTTGCAAAAAGCCTTTGACAAAGTACCACACAGAAAACTACTAAAAAAACTGGAACACATAGGAGGAATACAGGGAAACCTACTAAAATGGATAGAGGACTTTCTGACTGGTAGAAAGATGAGAGTAGTGCTCAGAGAAAAATATTCAGACTGGAAAGAGGTGATCAGTGGAGTACCGCAAGGATCTGTGCTGGCACCAATAATGTTTGCTATCTATATGAATGACATGGATGAGGACGTGAACTGCTACATGAGCTTCTTTGCCGATGACGCCAAACTGCTAAGGAAAATAGAAACTGATGAGGACTGTGAAGCACTGCAAGAAGACCTAAATAGGGTATGGAACTGGAGTCAGAAATGGGAAGTGGACTTTAATACTAAGAAGTGTAGCATAATGGAGTTTGGAAAAAGCAAAAACAGAATATCAGGAAAATATACAATTGGAACCAAAGAAGTAAAGAAAGTAGGATCCGAAAAAGATTTGGGAGTAATTATCACGAACGACCTGTCCTATGATATACAGATTAACAAAATTGTCGGGGAGACTTACAATTTGCTAAGATCAATAAAAGTGGCGTTTACATACTTGGACGAAGACATGATGAAAAAAAATATTGGTTACATTGATAAGGCCTAGATTAGAGTATGCAGCGACATTGTGGTCCCCCAGTACCAAAAAGAATATAAAGAAAATAGAAAGAATCCAAAGAGCAGCTACAAAAATGGCACCTGCACTTGCAAACCTATCATACGAAGAGAGATTGGCTAAACTGGAGTTACCGACACTGGAGCAAAGAAGAGAAAGAGGTGACCTATTGACCATCTACAGAATCATGAAAGGCACAGAGGTACTCGATAGTGAGAACTTACTTAACTGGGACAAAAGAAACACAAGAGGACATGGAAAGAAAATAAAAAAACATAGCTATAGAAGAGAACTGAAGAAAAAACAGTTTTCCTCATAGAGTTTTGGACACTTGGAACAAACTGGACAATGAAATAGTATGCGCAAAAAACCATTCATGAGTTTAAAAACAAACTAGACACTGCAAGATACAAAGGCGGGACAACACGAGCATAGCTCCCCTTCCCGCAAAATACAACTAGGTAAATACAACTAGGTAAATACACACACACACACACACACACACACACACACACACAAACACACATAGCATTACCCATAGATCGGTCATACGAGCTCTGAGCTCTCTTCCGGGAGGGAAATAGCTGTCGATCACGAGTCCAACACGTGATACAAAGACCAAGGTGAATCACAAACACACACACACACACACACACACACACACACACACACACACACACACACACACACACACACACACACGCACACATAGACCCATAGATCGGTCATACGAGCTCTGAGCTCTCTTCCGGGAGGGAAATAGCTGTCGATCACGAGTTCAACACGTGATACAAAGACCAAGGTGAATCACAAACACACACACACAGACACACACACACACACACACACACACACACACACACACAAACACACACACACACACACACACACACACACACACACACACACACACACACACACAGACACAGACACACACACACACACACACACACACACACACACACACACACACACACACACACACACACACACACACACACACACACACACACACACACGTATTGTTTGATCTTGGGCTATATCACCTTCTAAACCGTGGAATAGCTAAGAAGGTGATATAGCCCAAGTTCAAACAATACACGAGTTCAAATATAAATATAATAGTTGGAAATCAAGGATAAAGATTAAGTTGGAACTGCGCATGAATTTGAGTCTAGGTAGGTTAGAAAATTAGAGAATAGGAGACGGGTCTCAACGAGCGTTGCTCCTTTCCTGTATATTGTAATTAGGTAAATACAGTTAGGTAAACACACAAACACACACACACACACACACACACACACACACACACACACACACACACACACACACACAAAATGGAAAAAAGATGTTTGTATTTACCAAGAAAAGAAACTTTGAAGAGGTAGAAGGAATAATAACTAGAAGCCTTTGATGTAAGGAAAGGTCCTAGCCTTGATGGAATTTTAACGCGAAGTCTCACTGTCAACTCTCTACCTGACTATAGAAGTCCTTTACCCTGGGTCGCGTCTTCCCTCCCTGTGTCCCTCCCCCCACCGCCACAGGGTCTCCTTTTTCACGACCACAGGAGACTTCGACCACACTTGCCCAAACGGATCTTCGGTGGACGAAAACGGAGACACCACCCAGAAGAGTCTCGCCTCCGTGGACCGACGCCATCTCGTTCCGAAACCGGTTGATTCCTGCTTGGACATCTCACCCGGAACTCTGCTTACGTCTCCCCGAGAACCTAAGGCCTAAGATGACCGCGACCACATCCGGAAGGTCCACCATCTTCTGGGTTCTTACAGAAGATCTGTTTCTTCAGGTGATCAGTTGATGACTACAGAAACTTCGATCGAAGGCCCTCGACCTCCAGTGAGTGACTGCAGGGACCTCTTCTTCACGAAGATTCCTTAGGGTCGTTCTCGGGAATCTCTCTTATATCCTTTCGCCCTCCAGGCTGCGTGACGAAGGAGGAAGAGGAGAAAGAAGAAGACCCCGCCCACCTTCGAATAACCGCTTAAGCACACAATGGTTCCTCCATGCCGCGGTCATAAACGTTCCCTCTCGCTTTCACTTTTCTTCGCCAATGACCTTGAGAGGCCTCGCGCGGTTTTATAAGCCGGTCGTGTCCGAAGAGACTCTCAGTCGCCCCCTCGCTTCCGCCGACGCCGACGCCAACAGGTAGAGACCTCTCCCGGTCGACTTCGACTCCTTGTGATACTTCGAACTCTCCATCGTTATCCTCCACTTGTCTCCCTGTCCTCGACGACGCGCGTGGAATAAACAAGGTAAACAGAAGGATGTGGAGGTGTCAGAAGCAAGATGGTTATGTCGAACAAAGTCAGTAGCGTACATGGGACTATGTGGTGTAGCATATGGTATGTGACATATGATATGTATATGATGAAAAAATATGTATATGACATAAAAGGATGAATATGTAACAGGAATGAACGGACCAATATGGGGCGATTCACACGTCACAGTTTCATTACGTCACGTCACTGTCTCATTACGTCACGTCACAGTCTCATGACGTCACGTCACAGTCTCATGACGTCACGTCACAGTCTCATTACGTCACGACACAGTTCTGTAAAAAAAAAAATCCTCTAATCCAGAGGACCTGTTCACACTTAAACGGTTTGTCACCGTCACGGCAACGGTGTGGGGGGCGGGGAAACAGGACTGAGTGTAGATGGAAGAAGAGTTGACGGGACGGTGAAGAGTATAGTGCGCGATGACTTGTGAGAACTGGTCATGTGCGTCTGAATCCCATTCTGCTCTTTATTCTGTTTCAACGAAGCTGGTTCCAGAGGCATTTGACACTACTCAAGGGAGGCTTCGTCTTCTCCCAAAATACTTTCATTATGTCAAATGAGATTTTTGTTTAGGTTATTATTATTACTATTATCATTATCATTATCATATATATATATATATATACATATATATATATATATATATATATATATATATATATTTATATACGTATATATATATATATATATATTAACAAATTTCACAAGTCACACGTGAATCATAAATATGCAGAGTCCACTAGGAAAAGGAAAAACACACGGAGTCCGAGCGCTTTCGTGATATATTCACATTATCACAAAAGCGCTCGGACTTCGTGTGTTTTTCCTTTTACTAGTGGACTCTATATATATATATATATATATATATATATACATATATATATATATATATATATATATATATATATATATATATACGTATATATATTTGCAACACTGGTAAATTTGCTCTAGGTTAATCTTGAAGAGGGATGCAAATGGAACCCTTATGAGTGGCTCGTTCTTGCAATAACCCAACGACTTTGCTCTCCTCAGGTTGGTTCAAGATGCCGTCCATCGCCCCATCCACTTCCTTCATGGACCAACTAAACACAGCCCTCCAGACCTCCCGTTTCGACGTGGGCCACTTCCTGAAGGACTTCGACCTCGGAACGGTGGGCTTGGTAGCCCTTGTCGTTGTCCTGATCGTCTTCGCCATCGACGGCCTGGCCAAGTTCTTCCCGGCCTACCTAGCCACCACCGCCTCCTACGGCAGGAGCCTCCTCAAGTCCTCGGCTGAGATGTGGCCTGAGATCAAGCAGGACCTCGTGTCAGAGGACCCTCGAGGAGCCCGGGCCCTCGAGACCCAGACGACCGTCCTCGACGCCCTCCACACGGCCATCATTCGCTGGGAGGACAACGAGCTTCAGAATATCGAGGACAACATCGGTTCGAAAGATGAGTCTTTGTAAAAAAAAAAAAAAAAAATGATATCCTGAACCCCCCTTTACCCTAATCTGCCGGCCAGAATAAACGTCCGTCACCTAATCTGCCTCGGCGCAGGATCTCTCATAATTGATATATTTATTTCCGCACTCAGACCAACTATATTAATCTGTAATATAAAAATTGGTGTGTGCGACTGTTATGTGTCTGTGATTTAACGTTTTAACGAATAAATATGTTACCATAAAAACAACTTTGTTTGAGAGACTCATAGTTTCTTCCCTCAGACTGCTTCAGCCATAGCCCATTACGTAGTCTCCACTGTACACGATGAATATATTTAGATATCCAGAATGCAGGTATAGGTCGTGAGTAATCATCACTACGAAAGCCCGTACCAAATCCACGATATGTAGAAACTATGCAAATATTTATTCACTTTGTCTGTATCAATATAATTACGTTTGGAATAAGATACTTTAATTATAGTAAAAATTACGTGTAGAGAAATAAAGTAAATAAGTAACAACAAAACATATATTTGTATATATTTTTTTATCACTGCATTTTTGCAAAATTACATACTGGTAGCTGGTAACGTGCGTTCTGAAAATCTAGATATATGCAGTAAAACAATCTCCCTGTTTATCGCCAAGCATTGAATAATTTTCCTTTTCATCAATGCAACCATTACTTTCTCATAAGATTTAAAGATGATTCAAAATAATTACTCTTTTCAAATTTGATAATGTGGTACAAACAGGGAAAGGAGACCAAATGAGAATAATCACTATTAACGATAATAATATATATATATATATATATATATATATATATATATATATATAAATATATATATATATATATATATATATATATATATAACGCTTATCGGTAAGTTACGGAAATATATGTTATCAATCTCGTAGATTACAGAAATGGTGTTGTGTGAAATAAACTAAATTAGATTACACTTTTCATTTTAATTCTTCCCAAAATCTGCTCAAAGATGTCTAGGATGTTGTATATACGATAATTACGGTCTGGGTATTATTATAACTCTTATATAGAAAATACAATACAAACCATTCTTTAAGGTTCGTCTAATATGATGGCTACTGTAAAAAACTATTTATTTACACAGACCATTCTTTAAGGTTCGTCTAA
>NC_134807.1:345000-352500 GCF_046742065.1 Oratosquilla oratoria
AGTCCTCCGGCTTCGACGTCAGGTCCTTCGTCAAGGACTTCGACTTCGGGACTCTGGGCCTCCTGGCCGTCGTGGCCGTCGTCTTCGTCCTGGCCTTCGACGGGCTGGCCAAGCTCTTCCCGGCCTACCTGGGCGGCGCCGCCGCCTACGGCAGGAGCCTCCTCTCCGCCTCGTCCAAGGCCTGGCCCGGCATCAAGAGGGACCTGGTCTCGGAGGACCCCAGAGGCCGAGGACGCTCCCTCGAGACCTTGACTCCTGTCCTCGACGCCCTGCACGCAGCTGTCCTTCGCTGGGAGTTGGAGGAGGACTAGGAGGACGGCCCAGTCGAGGCTGAGGAGACTTCTTTCTGAAAGATGACGCGGACTCTGCTGGCAGAGTCCTCAGTTACCACATGCTGCTCACCTCAGGAAGGCCTACAATAGCACCTATTTATTTTTAGAATAAAGAAATGTTTTTATTGATCAATTTACTTTTCATAACACCTTAACAAAAAGGAAAAAATCATTTAGAGATCTATGAAGTCATGAACCACACATCATCTTTAATCGTTCACAAAAGCCAGTAATCCATCATGTTTCGAAATCAGCATTATTCCCCACCCATCCCTGGTCTTTTTTTTCATAGATTCAATTTTTCTCAGCAAAGTATTTAGATCTTTAGTCCATTCACATGTGGAATACGCCTGTTCCGTATGGTTTCCAAAATATGTTTAGGTCTGTATTACAAGGATGCGAGATGATGGAGTCTTTCCCTTGTAACTCTCATTCCTTTGCTCGACGCTCGGCAAGGCATATCAGTATTGTGGAGCACTAGAAGGATTGTCATTGTGCGAGGTCTGTTGTGTTTGGTGAAGGAGAAGGAGAAGGAGAATAAGAGGAAGAAGAAGGAAAAGAATGGGAAGGAAAAGAAAAAAGAAAGAAAAGAAGAAGAACGTGTAAAAAAGGTAATAAAGAAGAGCAAAGTGAAGAAAAAGAGGAGGGAAGAGAAAAAAAACCCATTAGGATAGATAAGAAAAATAGGAAGAAGAAAGAAAAGAATAGGAGGAAGTATTTTCGTTGTTTGATGTGAAGAATATATCCACATCCGTCTTTTGCATTTAACAGACAAACAAGCAAACAAACAAACTAACTAAAAAATAAATATATAAATCGATAAATGAATAAATAACAAACAAACAAACAAACCCGATTTTCCCAACCATGATCTTCGACCCTAAACGGGTGTGGTGTCGCCCCTTTGCCCATTTTGTTTTGGTGACAACCAAACGATTTCATTCAGTTGAAGAGGCCTGACAGAATTGGAGGCACCGAGAGCGGAGAGAGAGCCTCTCTTCGCCTGAACAAAGTTACCTATCGGGGCATCAGACAAAAATGTATTTCAAGACCAAGTTTACTTCCAAAGGGCTAATTAAATTCATCTTTAGCGCCTGTAGGAGGCTACCCCCTACCTAAATAAAATCGACATTTGCAGCTAAAGATATATATGTATATATATATATATATATATATATATATATATATATATATATATATATATATATATATATATATGTATATATATATATATATATATATATATATATATATGTACATATACACATATATATATATATACATATATATATATACATATATATATATATACATATCGATAATTTTTTTATGACAGTTGCATGCAGGATTCGAACCCGCTGTACTCGGCCATCCGTAAATTACCCTCCCAGTGCCCTAACCACTAGACCACAGAGACTATAAAATCCTTGAAACCTGGAATCGAACTGATTCCCGAGGGAAGGAAGATCACTTATTACGGCGATCCGAAATTCCTGTTTTACTCAAGGACCAGCCCACCAGTGGTATGGGGTAAGGACCGGGTCGAACCCCTTTCACGCTTATCGCCATTGTAACTATGTAAAACAGGAATTTCGGATCGCCGTAATAAGTGATCTTCCTTCCCTCGGGAATCAGTTCGATTCCAGGTTTCAAGGATTTTATAGCCTCTGTGGTCTAGTGGTGAGGGGAGTGGGAAGGTAATTTACGGATGGCCGAGTACAGCGGGTTCGAATCCTGCATGCAACTGTCACAAAAAAAATTTATCGGTTTGATGTCGCTGCTATTAGCGAATTACTCTCATAGTTACAATGGCGATAAGCGTGAAAGGGATTCGACCCGGCCCTTACCCCATACCACTGGTGGGCTGGTCCTTGAGTAAAACAGGAATTTCGGATCACCGTAATAAGTGATCTTCCTTCCCTCGGGAATCAGTTCGATTCCAGGTTTCAAGGATTTTATAGCCTCTGTGGTCTAGTGGTTAGGGCACTGGGAAGGTAATTTACGGATGGCCGAGTACAGCGGGTTCGAATCCTGCATGCAACTGTCACAAAAAAAAAAATTATCGGTTTGATGTCGCTGCTATTAGCGAATTACTCTCATATATATACATATATATACATATATATATATACATATATATATACACACACACACACACACGCACACACATATATATATATATATATATATATATATATATATATATATATACATACACACACACACACACACATATATATATATATATATAATAATGTATATTATATATATATATATATACATATATATATATATATATATTTACATATGAAGATCCACGTAATATGGCCAATACCGTAAAGAAATGTAGCATAGTTTTTCTACATCAACACAATATTTCATTAAAAAGTAAATAGATATGTTCCTCTTATTTGCATTTGATATAGACTTACAGGTCATCACACGAGAAATGATCAATTATCTCACATGCCATGTCAGGGAGCTATAATGACTTTCCAGACTGCGAAAGACACTTTGGGGAACTATAGGCCATTTCTTTAGACGTTCTCCTGATTGGCTAAAAAAAAAATCCATTTAAGACCAACAATAATCAAGGAAACGTCTTTTATTATACTGATCGATATCTATTTAGATTATGGAAATACCTCACGTTGGAAATGGTTTAAAGCTTTCTCTGTTAACTTCTTGACTACGATGATGTTCTTTGCACACTTGGATCTGGCCATCAACGAAGGATTTTGTTCAAACAAGGGCAAGACACCGTGGTGGAGGGGGGGGGTCGAGGGGGATATCGTGAAGGAGGAGGAGTCGCCTGCCACGGCGATGGAGGGGGAGGGGGATGAGTTTGCGAAGAGAAGGAACGCCTTGCAATGTCCGTGCCGACATAACATCACACCTAAAAAGGAATCGGACGACGACTTGGGACGCGGACTATGCCGACGAGGAAATCTCTGGCCCAATCTATCTCGAGCATGGCACACCGACGACGCCAAAGCCTTTACCCATCCCCCCCGGCCTCTTCTCCTCTCCGTTGCACTGGGCTGCTGAAACGAATATCTCCATGTCCTTATCAATTGGAAATCTTCCCTTTTTCAATTACATAATTAACACCCATAGGGTTGATTTGGTTACAAGAAGTAAACATTTAAGCGAACTACTCTTTTTTTTAGTTCTTAATACGAAAATTCTTGATATCTGATTGGAAAACAATGTTCAGTCAACAGGAATTGACAGGGGTATTTGGTGCACAGTCAAAACTGATTCGTTTGGATACTAGTAAATGTTTGTGATGATCTTGGCTGTAATCATTGATTTTTGCCACCATCCATATAACGGGGAAAAGGCCATTTTGCATAAGTAAATAGGTATATGTGGGTATATGATATGTATGTATGTATGTATGTATGTATGTATGTATGTATGTATGTATGTATGTATGTATGTATGTATGTATGTATGTATGTATGGATGGATGGATGGATGTGTGTACGTACGTGCATACGTATGTATGTCTGTGTATGCATGTATGTATGTATGTATGTATGTATGTATGTATGTATGTATGTATGTATGTATGTATGCATGTATGTATGTGTGCATGTATGTATGTGTGTATGTACTATTTTATTCAAGTTACAAGCACTGTGTTTCTTGTTCCTCTCTGAGCCAGTATGTAAATATTTGTTTTGATAAATGGGCCGGTATGGCTGGCATGCATTCCCCGGATCTTTATTCTGGAACCGGATGCTGAGCGCTCGTTTGACGTAACAGGAGGAGGAGGAGGAGGAGGTGGCCGGATCTCGGGACGCGATTCCGGTAAGTCCTGACCCTTTCCTTTCTCCACCTGGAACTACAAAAGGTCCCCTGCGACGTGATCACCAACACAACGTAGCAAGCACTCAGAGCGCTCACTTCAGCAAGAAGTACTTGTTCTCAAATATTTTTCAAAAAGAAATCAATAGTAAGTTTCTGTTGTTTAAACGGTCGTTTTGAATCGTATATTGTGATATGGGTGCGCAGTTTTTAATCGAGACAGTGATTCTATACTTTTGTGTTTATCTTTGAAACTGTGAAAGTATCGATAAGGAACCATTGCCAAATCCTCATGTTCTCTTTGTCTCTCTTCAGACCGGACCATGTCGGCCATGCAGACCCTGACCTCCCTGGCCCACCACGCCGAGCGGGCCCTCCAGTCCTCCGGCTTCGACGTCAGGTCCTTCGTCAAGGACTTCGACTTCGGGACTCTGGGCCTCCTGGCCGTCGTGGCCGTCGTCTTCGTCCTGGCCATCGACGGGCTGGCCAAGCTCTTCCCGGCCTACCTGGGTGGCGCCGCCGCCTACGGCAGGAGCCTCCTCTCCGCCTCGTCCAAGGCCTGGCCCGGCATCAAGAGGGATCTGGTCTCGGAGGACCCCAGAGGCCGAGGACGCTCCCTCGAGACCTTGACCCCTGTCCTCGACGCCCTGCACGCAGCTGTCCTTCGCTGGGAGTTGGAGGAGGACTAGGAGGACGGCCCAGTCGAGGCTGAGGACACTTCTTTCTGAAAGATGACGCGCACTCTGCTGGCAGAGTCCTCAGTTACCACATGCTGCTCACCTCAGGAAGGCCTACAATAGCACCTATTTATTTTTAGAATAAAGAAATGTTTTTATTTGTAAACTGACTTTTCATGACACCTTAACAAAAAGGAAAAAAATATTTGGAGATCCATGAAGTCATGAACCACACATCATCTTTAATCGTTCACAAAACCCAGTAGTCTATCATGTTTCGAAATCAGTATAATTTCCCACCCATCGCTGTTTGTTTTTATAGATTCAATGTCCATCAGTAAAGTATTTAGATCTTTAGTCCAATCACACGTGCAATACGCCTGTTCCGTAGGGTTTCCAAATTATGTTTAGGTCTGTATTACAAGGATGCGAGATGATGGAGTCTTTCCCTTGTGACTCCTTTGTGACTTACTCCTTTGCTCGATGCTCGCAAGACATATCAGTATTGTGGATCACTAGAATGATTGTTAATGTGCGAGGTCTGTTGTGTTTGGTGAAGGAAAAGGAGAAGAAGGAAAATAAGAGGAAGAAGAAGGAAAAGAATGGGAAGAAAAAGAAAAAAGAAAGAAAAGAAGAAGAACATGAAAAAAGTAATAAAGAAGAGCAAAGTGAAGAAAAAGAAGAGGAAATAGAAGGAAAAGAAGAAAATAAAAGGAAAAATAAGAAAAATAGGAAGAAGAAGAAAGAAAAAATAGGAGGAAGTATTTTCGTTGTTTGATGTGAAGAATATATCCACATCCGTCTTTTGCACTTAACAAACAAACAAACTAACTAACTAAACAAATAGATCAATAAATAGATAAATAACAAACAAACAAACAAACAAACCCGAGTTCCCCAACCGTGATCTTGGACCCTACACGGGTGTGATGTCGCCCCTTTACCAATTTTGTTCTGGCGACAAACAAACGATTTCATTCAGTTGAAGAGGCCTGACAGAATTGGAGGGACTGAGAGCGGAGAGAGAGCTTCTATTCGCCTGAACAAAGCTACCAAGGGGCATCAGATTAATAATGTCAGTCCTTAGTGCCTGAAGGAGGCTAACCCGGCCTAAATAAAATCGACATTTAAAGCCAAAGATATATATATATATATATATATATATATATATATATATATATATATATATATATATATATATATATATACATATATATATATATATATATATATATATATATATATATATATATATATATATATATATATATATATATAAAGATCCACGTGATATGGCCAATGCCGTAAAGAAATGTAACGTAGTTTTTCTAGATCAACACAGTATTTCATTAAAAAAAATATTGAGATGTGTTCCTCTTATTTGCATTTGATATAGACTTATAGATAGGTCACCATACGAAGAAATGATAAACTACATCATATGCTATGTCAGCGAGTTACAATGACTTTTCAGACCTCGAAAGACACTTTGTGGAGCTATAGGCCATTTCTTTATATGTCCTCCTGATTGGCTTCAGAAATCCACTTAAGACTGCCAAATCAGCCAAGACTTTTTTTTCCTCCGAGTTAAACCCAAGCGGATATTTGACGCCTTGTCGTCTGTCATTAAACACGACACTGACTCTCTTCATATATTTTGTTCTAACCCAAACAGACGAACTTTCTCCAACTGAAATTGTTCAGGCACTGTTTGACATCTTCATTACGGTGATGACCTTTACAAATTTGGTCCTGGCTATTACTGAACGATTTCTGTTCAGATTAGGGAAAAACCTCACGATGAAGTTCTTTGCAAACTTGGCTCTGGCCATCAACGAAGGATTTTGTTCAAACAAGGGCAAGACATCGTGGTGGAGGGGTCGAGGGGGACATCGTGAAGGAGGAGGAGTCGCCTGCCACGGCGATGGGGGGTGGGGGGGAGGGATGAGTTTGCGAAGAGAAGGAACGCTTTGCAACGTCCGTGCCGACATGACGTCACACCTAGAAAGGAATCGGACGACGACTTGGGACGCGGACTATGCCGACGAGGAAATCTCTGGCCCAATCTATCTCGAGCGTGGCACACCGACGACGCCAAAGCCTTCTCCCGCCCCCAGCCTCTTCTCCCTGCTTCTCAATATGTCCCCTCTCCGTTGCACTGGGCTGCTGAAACGAATATCTCCATGTCCTTATCAATTGGAAATCTTCCCTTTTTCAATTACATAATTAACACCCATAGAGTTGATTTGGTTACAAGAAGTAAACATATAAGTGAATTACTCTTTATTTCAGTTCGCAATACGAAAATTGTTGGTATCTGATTGGAAAACATTGTTGAATCAACAGGAATCGCCAGAGGTATTTGGTGCACAGTCAAAACTGATTCGTTTGGATACTAGTAAATGTTTGTGATGATCTTGGCTGTAATCATTGATTTTTGCCACCATCCATATAACGGGGAAAAGGCCATTTTGCATAAGTAAATAGGTATATGTGGGTATATGATATGTATGTATGTATGTATGTATGTATGTATGTATGTATGTATGTATGTATGGATGGATGGATGGATGGATGGATGGATGGATGGATGTGTGTACGTACGTGCATACGTATGTATGTCTGTGTATGCATGTATGTATGTATGTATGTATGTATGTATATATGTATGTATGTAT
>NC_134807.1:357500-365000 GCF_046742065.1 Oratosquilla oratoria
CCTCAATAACAACCTACTTATTTACTTATTTATGAAATAAAGTAAAATTGTAACTATTTACTAATTATTACCAAGGCATTTGAAAATGACTATAATTGCACCTATCCACATAAGAAAACATACATAATATATATATATATATACATATATATATATATGTATATATATATAAATATATATATATATGTGTGTGTGTGTGTGTGTGTGTGTGTGTGTGTGTGTGTAGAAAAATCAGAAGACACGTGATCCTAAAATATGCAAGAAAAACATCACTCATGAATACATTCTTCAAGACCTCTCCAAATATGCCTACTGCTCGACATGTGAGAAGCTTTAGAATTAAGTAAACACACTATTTAGAGTAGATTACAAAGTTGCCATTAACCTATTTTTCAATCCACACCAATTTCTAAGCTCATTATAAAGTATGAAAATGAAATACATCAGAACCAGCGGAAAGTATATCTAACAACAATAGGAAACCCTCAAATATCTAAGGATTATTTATCAAGTCTTAGCACCTCTAAAATCCACCATAAATACCAGAGGCCAGGTTTCATTATGTAAAGAGAATTATTAAAGGACAAATTAGTAAATATATAATGAGAGACCTATTTCATGCTCTCTCAGATGAGAGTATAGAGACTTATACATTTGGACAGAGTACAAGTTTAGGGGGTTGAGGGAAGAACTCAGACGACTCTCGATGAAGTCACAGTTGTGGCATAAAAAAGGTGACTATAAAACAAGTGAGACATTGAGCCCTTGACTGGTACCTACATATATATACTAGTAGGATATCCCTGTGAAAGGAATCAAGAGGTATTTGCTTTAACGACACATTTCGCCCAGCAAGGGAAAGGGATTGCATCGGTAACCCAGAGGAAGGTTTACGAAAGGTCTCTGCCAAAGCTTTCCTCACTTTCTCCTCAGCGACAACCACTTGTTCTGTTCCCCCACTCTGAATGCATTGCCAGACACGGATGCTCTAAAGGATTGTTTTCCTTTCATAAGTACCATTCAATGGTGTAGCAAATTAAGATAAAATATACGTCATACAAATGTCGATAACTTTTCACTGATGAAAATTTTATTGAAAGGTATTGCATGAAAAAAGGTTCTTCGAGGTAAAGGCTGAATATAATTTTTTCTCTACCCCGTCTGGGCTAGTGCCTCCATAAGTTTAATGTAATCGATACTTTAGGGATCTCGTTGGCATCCTTACGGACCGGAGAATCGCAGAAATATTTTATGACAGAAGACCTTTCTTGATTAAGAAAAAATGTTGATCACTTTTACCTTCTACTATCCCTTCCTTCTGCCACCCATCTTCAGTCCTTTGCCATCTCTTCAGTAGAATATGGTTCCAAAGGATAGAACCGTAGGTTATTTCCGTCTATCGAAAGGTCGTTCACGATCGGAGGACACAAAAATCGTAGAAGGAGAAAGGGAGTGAAGGAGGAGGGAGAAAAGTCGTAAAATACAGTTATCAAATTCATTATCTGCATCATTGTTATTTTTTTCTTAGAACCACACTACTGTAACTCATGTAATACACAGACCTGAACGTAACTTGCAGACCACACGGGACAGGCATAGTCCACGTGTGAACTGCTTAAAGATGTAAATATTTTGTTGATAGATATTGGATTTGTAAAGTAACAAAAGAGGGGTGGGAATTATACTAATCTCGAAACATGATGGATTACCTGGCTTTTGTGAACGATTAAAGATGATGTGTGGTTCATGACTTCATAGGTCTCCAATTCTTGAAGATGAACATTTTTTTGAAGGAGTTACAAAAGGACAGTTTGTCGGTATTTTTTTTATTTATTCTAAAAATAAATAGGTACTGTTGTAGGCCTTCCAGAGGTATGCATGTGTGTGTGGGGGGGGGGGCGACTGAGTACTCTGCCAGCAGAGTGCGCGTCATCCTCTAGGAAAAAATCTCCTCATTCTCCTCCAACTCCCAGCGAAGGACAGCTGCGTGCAGGGCGTCGAGGACAGGGGTCAAGGTCTCGAGGGAGCGTCCTCGGCCTCTGGGGTCCTCCGAGACCAGGTCCCTCTTGATGCCGGGCCAGGCCTTGGCCGAGGCGGAGAGGAGGCTCCTGCCGTAGGCGGCGGCGCCACCCAGGTAGGCCGGGAAGAGCTTGGCCAGCCCGTCGATGGCCAGGATGAAGACGACGGCCACGACGGCCAGGAGGCCCAGAGTCCCGAAGTCGAAGTCCTTGACGAAGGACCTGACGTCGAAGCCGGAGGACTGGAGGGCCCGCTCGGCGTGGTGGGCCAGGGAGGTCAGGGTCTGCATGGCCGACATGGTCCGGTCTGAAGGGAGAGAGAGAGAGAACATGAGGATTTGGCAATGGTTCCTTATCGATACTTTCACAGTTTCAAAGATAAACACAAAAGTATAGAATCACTGTCTCGATTAAAAACTGCGCACCCATATCACAATATACGATTCAAAACGACCGTTTAAACAACAGAAACTTACTATTGATTTCTTTTTTAGATATGTTTGAGAACAAGTACTTCTTGCTGAAGTGAGCGCTCTGAGTGCTTGCTACGTTGTGTTGGTGACCACGTCGCTGGGGACCTTTTGTAGTTCCAAGTGGAGAAAGGAAAGGGTCAGGACTTACCGGAATCGCGTCCCGAGATTCGGCCACCTCCTCCTCCTCCTCCTGTTACGTCAAACGAGCGCTCAGCATCCGGTTCCAGAATAAAGATCCGGGGAATATATGCCAACCATACCGGCCCATTTATCAAAACAAATATCTACATACTGGCTCAGAGAGGAACTAGAAATACAGTGCTTGTAACTTGAATAAATTGGTACATGCATACATAGTACATACATACTTATTTAGATAAGCAAAATGGCCTTTCCCCCGTTATATGGATGGTGGCAAAAAATAAATGATTGCAGCCAAGAACATTGTAAACACCGCACCAGTATCCAAACGAATCAGTTTTGACCGTGCACCAGATACCTCTGGTGATTCATATTGATTGAACAGTGTTTTCCACTCAGATACCATGAATTTTCGTATTTCGAACTGAAAAAAGTATAATTCGCTTAAGTGTTTACTTCTTGTAACCAAATCAACCCTATGAGGGTTAATTATGTAAAAACAAAAGGTGGATTTCCAGTTGCTAAGGACATGGAGATATTCGTTTCAGCAGCCCAGTGCAGCGAGGGAGGGGACACATTGAGAAGCAGGAAGAAGAAGAGGAGGAAAAGGCTTTGGCGTCGTCGGTGTGCCATGCTCGAGATAGATTGGGCCAGAGATTTCCTCGTTGGCGCCGTCCGCGTCCCAAGTCGTCGTCCGATTCCTTTCTAGGTGTGACGTCATATCGGCACGGGCGTTGCAAGGCGTTCCTTCTCTTCGCAAACTCATCCCCCTCCCCCTCCATCGCCGTGGCAGGCGACTCCTCCTCCTTCACGATGTCCTCCTCGACCCCTCCACCACGATCTCTTGCCCTTGGCTGAATAAAATCCTTCATTGACAGCCAGAGTCAAGTTTGCAAAGAACATTATCTTCGTGAAGGAGTTAACACAGAAAGCTTTAACTCATTGTCAACGTGAGGTATTTCCATAATCTGAATAGAAACCGTTTAGAGGTACCCGAGTGAGTGTTGTGTTTAATGACAGACGATATGGCTTGGGTTTAATTTCGTGAAAAATAAAAGACATTTCCTTTTTTATTTGGTGGTCTTCGATAGATTCTTTTAGCCAATCAAGAGAACATTTAAAGAAATGGCCTATAGCTCCACAAAGTGTCTTTTGAAGTCTGAAAAGTCATTGTGAGATGGCTTATCATTTCTTCGTGTGATGACCTATCTATAAATCTATATCAAAGGCAAATAAAAAAAATGGAAAAACGTATTGACATAGGAATACAATGCTACATTCCTTTGAGGTATTGGACAATTTCACCTGTCACAGGGGTCATCTTCTCATGTACAAATTTAGATTTAAGAAGGAAATAGGCAAGAATTGGTTTACTAATAGGGTGGTCGATGAATGGAATAAACTTAGTAACCATGTAGTAAGGCATGAAACTATCAGTTGTTAAAAAACGATTAGACAACTTTATGGATGGGGATGACAGGTGGTGATGTATACGGAGATGCCTAGTGTAGGCCTTATGGTCTCTTGCAGTCTCCTTTATTCTTATGTTCTTATGTATCTTTGGCTGCCGCCAAGTGTCCATTTCATTCAGGTGAAGGGAAGCAAAAGGGTATAAAAAATATATATAAAAATAAAATAAAATAAAATAATCAGCCCTTTGGTAGTAAATGCGTCTTAAAACACATTTCTGACTGATGTCAGGCGATTTTGTTCAGGTAAAGAGAAACTTTCTCTCTCCCCTTTTAGTCCCTCCGGCACTGTCACTCTTCTTCAGCCGATTCAAACCGTTTGGTGATCAGCAGGACACGATTAGGAAAGGGACCCCAACCCTACCCAAAGGGATTAAGGTACAGAAGCTCGCGGTTTTTTTTTTTTTTGTTGTGCAAAAGACGGATGTAGATATATTTTTCACATCGTATGAAAATGATACTTCAGATCTAAGAAATTCTTCCTTTTCTTTTCCTTTTCCTTCCTATTCTTTTTTCTTCTTCCTATTCTTTTTCTTCTTTTTATTCTCCTTCCACTTCTTTATTTCTTTTCCTTCTTCTTCTCTTCTTTCTTTTTTCTCTTCTATTTCTTCTTCTTCCTCTCTTTTTCCTTCTTATCCTTCACCAAGCACAACAAACCTCGCCCAGCAGGAATCATTCACCACAGTACTGATATGCCTAGCCGAGGTAAAGGTGATATGGTATCATATACAATTTCCTATTATATGCTGATAAGGTCAAACCTGCCACTGTTTTCGAGGTCCTCTAGAAGAGTGTGACCTTGAGACGAACCTTTTCAAGGTCACTCAGAATCAAAGAACTTCATGCCACGCAAAAGTATATATGGGATTGCCTCTATCGCGAGTGTAACTATTCAATCTTTATTTCAGTTTAAAAATTTGGTTAGCAGAGCAACCCACCTCCAAGAAATATTTTTCTTTTTCCAAAAGTTATCTATATTGTGTTATTTATGTGACGACAGTTCCTTGTGTGCGGATTTGTAGCCTCACTGTGTAGTCCCATCGATTGTCGAATAATTTTTGA
The DNA here is from genome assembly GCF_046742065.1 of Oratosquilla oratoria. Lineage (NCBI taxonomy): Eukaryota > Metazoa > Arthropoda > Malacostraca > Stomatopoda > Squillidae > Oratosquilla > Oratosquilla oratoria. Next base: position 362,664 of record NC_134807.1, read on the forward strand.
AGATCTCATGCCGTATCTGTTACAGTCAAGGATTTGGTAGATATTGATTAGAAGTAGAATTAGGTTGTAGATGAAGACTGTTAGACGTTGGTTTGGCAGATGTTTGTAATAACGAGTAGAATACTTGCAGTCAATTCTTAGTTTTTCATGCAACCCGTTGTGAGACATTGATCTTTAAAACTCAAATATCAAAAGGTTATACACCATGGTTCATTTGGAAGATTACTAAGGTAAAGAGAACACTTGACTATAAATTTTCCTTTATTATCCAAATAAATAGGCACACCTTCAAGCCTCTAAGAAGTATTTCTGAGGCGATAAATTACTCTGACCCGCAGAGAAGATACTAGAAAACTGTCGTATCTTATATATTTGTTAAAAAACTGTCGTATCTTATATTTTAGTTAGAAACTATCGTATCTTATGGTATTGTTCGACATGGAGTCAGTTGTTCTCCCAGAGGAGAGCAGCAGAGTGCAGAGCGTCGAGCACAGGAGTGAGAGTCTCAATGGACCGACTCTGTCGCCTCGGGTCGTCAACGTCAATGACCCTGAAGCCAGGGTACGCCTCCACCGAAGACGCCAGAAGACTTCTGCCGAAGGTGGCGCCGCCGAAATAGGCAGGGAAGGTCTTGACCAGAGCCTCAAAGAGGAGGATGGTGACGACGGCCACGACGGCCAGGAGACCCAGAGTCCCGAAGTCGAAGTCCTTGACGTAGGACCTGACGTCGAAGCCGGAGGACTGGAGGGCCCGCTCGGCGTGGTAGGCCAGCGTGGTGAGGGCTTGCAATTTCGACATATTTAAGCCTTGAAAAAAAAATAAAGTTTAAGTATTTCTTTGTTCCGTGACACATAAATTTTTCTCTTAATCTTATTTTTGACACTACTATCAAAGACTTTTTTAACAAAAGAACTATCTCAATCAACCATAATATGATTCCACTACTATTTCTTAACTGGATATGGTGAAGACTTACTTTGTAGTTGTCTAGATGTTTATGTCGTAAGATACGTAGGAATCCGGTTGGAGTGAACTGTGCGAGTGTTTGAGTGACTGTGCTCGGAGCAAACACCTAACAAGACTTTTGTAGCTCGAAGCCAAGGTCAAGAAAGAGAAAGGCAAGACTCTCCGGAAACCGGAGAACCGGAAGAGCCTCTGGAGCCGGACCTTAAAGAAAAGAGAGGCTCCTTCTGGCCAGGTACACAGTGGGATCTTGAAGGAGAGGTTCTACCTGTCTAGATACACAGCATGATCTTGAAGGACAGGTTCCTTCTGTCCAGATAACAGAGCAGCATCTTAAAGAAGAGGTTCCTTCTGGCCAGACTCACAGCAGTAATCGTTCTGAACTGAGAATCCTACGATGCGAATTTTTATATGATCACATGTTGGAATCGTGATCGACAGCAATTAACCTCCATAATGAGAGCTCACATCTGATATATGGCCTTAACTAGGTAATAATGTAACGTTACACACACATACACACACATCTCTTTGCCCACCAGAGTTGGAATGTCGGCTCGCAGTAATACGGTGCTGAAATTTGTTCAGCCCTGGGAGGAACTCGAACTCGAATCGGTAAATTAGTGATCAAAGGATGACACCAGGAGACTAAGTGGGTCCTTATATATATTTTTTTTCTTTCAATGATTTAGACGTTACGCGCACTGCGAGTTGGATAGGTATGAAATCCTTTACTGAAACTTAGGGATTTGAGACTGTATACTCCTACTGACCTCACGTGCTGACTTTATTTATTTATTTCTTAACATCCTACGTTTGGCTTTTTGACTCCAGAAGCTGGCGCCCCTGTCCATTCAGCAACCACGCTCCACCTTCCACAAACCCCAAAATGAACTCCTCCTGAACTCCTTTTCATTCGGCCACAGCTACTCAGCGCCCCCTGGCGTAGGTGCACACCACCTTCACCATCTTTGTCGCACAAACCCTGAGGGGGCCCGCGATCCACGAGTACAGTAGTTCCTCCATCTCCGCGTGGCGTCTGCCTTGCACTTTTCCCCTGACACCTACAGCGGGCTACAATGTCGTTGTTGTTATGGACTGCTGTTAACAGCGCTTCTATTCCCTGTGGACAATGTCACGCCGACCGAGTTATAAATCAAAAGCAAAATGCAACCTACAATAAACCTTACAGTCAATAACGAGGCAAGATGCAGAAAAAAAACGGGCAAATAAGACGAACAATCAAAAAATCCAAACGACGGATATTAGAGCATATTTCCAGGACTCATAAGAAAACTAAAAACATTATCATATATTTCATAAATGTTCCTTTCTTCTTCTTCTTCTTCTGACTTTCAGGGGAGAGATCCTCCT
>NC_134807.1:375000-382500 GCF_046742065.1 Oratosquilla oratoria
GAAGAGAATGTGTGTATGGAATTGGTAGTTGGCAACAAGTCTATCACAATAAACAACATGTGAGGAATGAGATTTTATTTCTACTTGTTACAGCTTTACCAAGCACCTTCGCAATTTGTGTTCCTTGGTAAAGCTGTAACAAGCGAAAGGTCGTACCAATAAAGGCTCCGTCCTCACGATGCGTTTCTTTTGATAGGATATTATAGCTGAAAGAGCTAATGAAAAAAAGGTTTGCTAATTTTCGATGGACTTTGAGGTCTTCTTAAGAAAAATAATACTCTCTGACGGTAACTCGAATGGAGGCAAAATATGAATTCCAGAGAGAAGAAAAGTCCTTAGTTAAAGATCCCGATAAGTTATAGTATTTCAGATGAGCAAATGAAGTTGAATGAAAATATACTCACAAAAAAGGGTTCTGGTGCATATAAATGACAACTAGCTTTCGAAAGTTATGAACCATTTACATAACCTTCAGTAGTTACTACATACTTTTTTTTTATTTTATGATATACAAAAGGGCTTGGTTACCTCTCTTATAAGGGGAAAAAAACTCTTGGCATATAAATAGATAGAGAGACAGAGAGAAGAGGAAGTACAAGGTTGATAAGCTGTTTTTGTCTTACTAGCAAGATCTCCATACAAAATGGTTCCCTTCATGATGATCACATCAGCTGAGTCAGTAAGAGTTACGTGCCTCACTTCGTCTAAACTGTTTTGGCTAAAATGAAAACTAATGTATACCGTCAAGATGAAAGGTTTAACTGTGAAACCTTTGTGCTCACCTATAACAACGAGTTTCATTATATTTACTGTGACTTCGTCTTGAATCTTTTATTAAAAAATATATATGAATGAATATATTCTATTAGTTCTTGAGAAGAAAACGATTCTACCTGATCATTATCATTAATTATGCATGGATTTCCGTGATTATTGTATTGATTATTATAAAGATATTGTACTCTTAGGATTATTCCAGTGACAAATACTCGACATTTTTCAAGGTCAGATTTCAAGCACTCATCTTTTTTTTTTTTAATAAATGATCAACAAACGAGACTTGCAAGATCCAAAGATCCGGTTTCTACTATCCTACCATTTTCTTTTGAATATACACGAGTCTTACTGAATATACTTGATCGCCAGCATAGGCTGACTCACACGGCGCTGCTTTGGGCGCTAGACGCTAGCTTCTTTATTTGCTACTGAAACGCTACGCTAGGCGCGAGCGTTAATGTTGAACATGTTTAACTTTATCGCAGCATCTATTTGACGCTGCGAACTCGTGATTTTATTTGGTGACAAACATATTCCTTCTATTTTTTAAATAATGACGTGGAACACGAAAAAATATTTAAAACAAAAGGGGATATACACATATTTGAATGTATGCGTCCTTCTCTGCTCTTTTTTCGATGGGAAACCAGTTACTCAGTCACGTACTAACAGCTAAAAACTCGTAACCTGAAAAATGATGTCACGGGCGTTGTACCCCTCTTAATCACTCCATGTTGGTGTTAATCGTTGATTACCCCGAGAACTAGTAATCTGTGTTTCAGTTTAATAAACTACGCCAGTGGTCAAGAGTGTTACCTTAGTCTAAACTCTTAGTCAAGGTTTTTTTTATTCGTTATTAGTTTGTTGCATCTGACCTTTCCATTTTCTATTGTTGCTACAATTTCTCTAGAGTCGACTGCTGCACACCTGTTGAAGGTGTGACCCCCACGAACGGCACCTTAGGTGTCGGCTACCACGTGTCTTCGACATTCCCTTTCTAAATCACGGCCTATGACCCGGACATTGTTGGCCGCAGATTCCGCCGTGGGAAGCCCTACGATCCGACCTTAACCCGACCTCGTTGCCACGCCGTTCACCTCTCCAAGGACAAGCGGCGACCGCTCTAATGTTTCTAGGGTCCGGGATATTGACATACAAGTCAGTGTGGTCCGGAAAAAGAGGTCAAAAGCTTCAGGATTTGTGGTCGCCGTCTCGGAACTCACCCTCTCCGCCACACCCGTCGACATGACGTCACGAGGTTCCTTTCTTCCGGAAGTGCGGTGAAGGGCGGATTCGGCTGAACCCTAAACGGATGACAATGGCGAATGAGTCACTCTTGATCGATTTTGTTTTATATCTTATGTCACCTTATTTCATCCTTAGATGTGTGTTCGAATCCCGCATTCCTCTCCGATGGCCAGCAATGGCTCACCTACCCCAACAGTCCAAACGCGCAGGGCAAAGGTAACAGCTTGGAGCGCAGCGACGGTCTTCTTTGCGTAGAGGATTTAGAAAAAAAACCATAGAGCACTGACTTAGAAAGTGGCTAATGAAATTAGCCCTAAGTGTGAAATTAAGTACATAAATAAAGAAACGAAATGTTGATACTAAGAGAGGAGGGAGGAGGGAGAAGTGATGAAAAAGGAAAGAGGTGAGAAGAGGGTGTAGGGGATGAAGGAAGGGAGGGAGGAAGGAGGAGAGAGGAGTGATGAAAAAGAAAAGAGGAGAGAAGTGGAAGGATGGAGAGAGGAGGGAAGAAAGAGAAAGGAGGAGAGAGGAGTGATGAAAGAGGAAAGAGGAGAAAAGAGGGTGGAGGGGATGAAGGAGGGAGAAGGAAGGAGGAGGGAAGAGGGAGGAGGGAGAAGGAAAGAGGAGGGAGAAGGAAGGAGGAGGGAAGAGGGAGGAGGGAGAAGGAAAGAGGAAAGAGGAGGGAGGAGGGAGAAGGGTGGCTCGTTGCAACGCCAACCAACAAGGTGCAGTGGAGAATGCAACGACAGCGAGGCCTGTTTGTATGTAGGACAGTAGTGCCTGGGGTGGGGTCATTTTAGTTGTGTGTGTGTGTGTGTTTTTATGGTCTGTGGTTCACGGGTGCTTCTATCTTTGTAGATCATCTTGTTAATAGCAGTGGAAATTAATAATGTGAGACAGGTTAGGATACTGGATGTCAAAGCGAATGTTGTGAAGGGAGCGAGAAAATGTCTTGGCAGAATGTAAAGTGTTTTGATAAGTGCAAAGAGAAAGGTGTACGAATACTTTGCACTGTATGGAACGGAGACTTGGAATTAGAATAAGGAGGAAAGTTGATAATTTTGAGATGAAATGTAGAAATGGGAAAAGCGTTATAAGAAGGGGGGTGAAAGGCAGAAGATTGGGGTGGGAAGGAAGACGATAGGTAGGGTAAACCAGAGTACTGAAGTTGCTTTTACGTTGGTCAGCTTTTGGCAACAAAGTAAACACCTTGGGGAGCAGAAGTAGAGAGGCGAGTTTGAGAGGAAGGCCAAGACTGGGATGATAGATGGTTATGGACATGGAACTGCCTAATGTAGGCCTTATGGTCTCTTGTAGTCTCCTTCATTATGTTCTTATGTTACTATGACTGTCAGTCCAGTAAGATGAGAGAGAGTGAACTTAAATTTCAACAAGTATTCCCGGATTCCAGTTCTCAGAAAATTCAAACTTTCAATGAGTTCTTTCGGGTCAAAGTCTTCAAAAATAGAAACGACACTTCTAACGAATACTTGCTTCTAAGCTTTACAAATAAAAATAATGTTGTACCTAACTGCGAATTAATAGGTGCAAGTTAGCCAATTTGTCATTCATTCACACAAGAAAAACGCCAATCATACGTGCTCACCAATCAAAACGAATGTGCACTTACAAGTAGATTTCGTTTACTGCAAGACGAGCTGGCCTGATCAGCGGGCACATTTGACGGGCAAACGGTCAAATTGCCCGAGTGCTCGTCGAGCGAAATCACCAAGGCTGCTGAAGCTTTGACCCTGCCAGATGCAAGTTAATATCGTGAACCCACAGCAGCAGGTTTCCCTCCCACGTTTCTTTTTCTTCTTTTCCTTTAGACACAAAGCAATTATCATGGTGTACAATATCTTCTTCTTGGTAATGCTTGTCGTACCGCACTCCACACGCTACTGGCATCGTCGGGCACGCCCGCCCAGCTATTCATTAACTCGGTCATGTGGACAACATTCACGGGCAGACCCGGCAGAATTTGCCCGCCAATCGCGCTACCCGACGGACACACCCGATCGTCTGGACACGGGTTTACATTAACATCTCCCATCTCTTCCTTGGCTGGCACAGGCTCCACTCATGGCGATTCGCAGACTAAGTAAACACAACATTAATTTATCAATCACCTTAAATCTCGACGCCAACATTTAACTCCGCATTTTTCATCACTTTATAGCTCACTAACGGAAATTTGTAAGATATCGTACGTCTTTACGTATCATATTTGTGGAGCTCTAAACACATACACTTTTCTAAAAGCGACTAGTCAACAAATAATGACTGACAAATAAAATCCCGAAGGACAAATCTAAATTTGATTGGCTAGGAGGAACACCACACATTCGTTGATGACCAATCACAGTGCCTCCTCGGGCGGGCTCTAGTACCTCATTTGTCTCGATCTCTGTCGTTTGTGTTTCATATAGATAAATGATCATTTCGATTAATTGGGCCCAGAAATTTAATACAGCTTCATTCTTATGCCGTAATGAAGGGTTTCAACGAATTGCGTGTTCTGAATGGAGCACTGTGTCCATTTGCTAATTAATCTGTAATAACTTTTGACCTTAATGACGCAGTTGGAAGGTAGTGAAATGCAGTATATGGGTACCACTGTATTCCAGTACTGTGTATCCCCAGCTTTGAAAAATACTCAATATAGTTTCGAATTGAATGACATTCTCCTTTTTTCACTTGCTTCGGTATTCTTGGTTGCCATGGCGTCGTCACTGTGGCCACAAAATCTTAAAAGATGACTCATTTTTACACATTTTTATGCTTTTTGTCATGTGTAATTGACACAAATTTTACTATGAGGATAAATGTGATCGTAATTAGCCGTAGTTTTGTTTATTATCTATTACGAAATCCTTAAATGTAGCAAGTATTGTTGGTAAAACTTGGAAACTTTCATTGTTTTGTGGCTGACGACTTAAGAACGCCTCATTCTCCATTGTTTTCAGCTTTAGTATGTACAGAAGAAAGCATAGTTTTATTTAACATACATGCATACATACATACATGCATGCATACATACATACATGCATACATACATGCATACATGCATACATGCATACATGCATACATGCATACATGCATACATACATACATAAATACATACATACATATACCAGGGGCTTTTTCCCCCTTATATGGGAGGTAGCCAAAAAGAAAAAGGCATAGAAACCACTCCCACTCATTTCATCCCCTACATACTCCACTCCCCTCCACCCTCTTCCCTCCCTCACATCTTGGCACCTCCTGGATGACGGGTCATCCCTGCATCCTGTCCACTGCCCTGGGTCAGAAGCAGTGTCGTAAGGCACAGCACATCCACAGCAAGGCCGCTTCATTAATTCGGCGCCCCCCCCCTCTCCGTCCCTTCATGCAGAAAAGGAGAAGACGGGGAGAAATCCCTTCGGGCTGCGTCAATTTATTTCTCATACATACTCCCTCACCTCCCCATCATGCATCACAGCATCATCCATACACAACCCTTCTCCATTCACCCCTATCTTCTGTCCTCTCCCGTCCTTCCTCAACAGACATTCCTCTCTCTCGTAATGCCCCTTTTACTCCATCCATCTCATCCTAGGACACTCCCTCATATTTACTCTTTCCAGCTCTGCCCTCCACATCTCTTTTACTAATCTTTCTTCACTCGTTCTTTCCATGTGTCCAAACGATCCCAATATTCTTTCATCAACCCTATCTCCCAGGTCCCTTTCCACCCCTGTTCTCCTCCTCACCTCATTTCTCACTCTATCTAGCCTAGTGACCCCTATCATACTTCTCAGACATTTCATCTCAAACACATTCAAGCTCCTTCTCTCTTCCTCTCTTATGTTCCATGTTTCTGCCCCATACAATACTGTCGGCACAATCACTCCTTCATATAACCTCCTCTTAGCATCCATTCCCAAATATCTATTTCTCATTACACTTTTTAATCCACCAAGGCATTTACTCGCTTCTCTCAATCTACATTCTACCTCCACCCCCACTCCTCCCTTTCCTGCCACATTTGCACCCAAGTATCTAAAACTATCCACTTCCTCCAGTCTCTCTCTTAATATTCACTTTCAGCCTACTGTCACTCTCTCCCCTTGTACACCTCATCACCTTACTTTTGCTCACATTTATCATCAACTTCGTTCTTTCACACACCTTTTCAAAATATGTCACTAACTTCCTCAATCCCTCCTCTAATCCTGCTACAAGAGCAGTGTCGTCAGCAAACAACAACTGGCTTATTTCCCACTTTTCTCCATTTTCTTTAACCATCTCCAACCCCCAACCCACCACCCTTGCATTCACCTCTCGCACCACCTTATCCATGTATAGATTGAATAGCCAGGGCGACATAACACATCCCTGACGAAGTCCCACCTTTACCTCAAACCATTCACTCTCTCCATTTCTAATCCTAACACAAGCTCTACTACTCTCCTAAAAACTCTTGACTGCTCTTAACAGCTTTCCTCCTATCCCATATATCTGCAATACCTCCCAAAGTGCCTTCCTGTCTACCTTGTAATAAGCATTTTCCAAATCCATAAAAAAAACATCCTTACCTTTTCCTATAGCTTTCTCACATATCTAACCACAAAAATCTGATCTACACAATCCCTACCTGTCCTAAAACCACATTGTTCCTCACCAATTACTCCCTCTGTTCCTCTCCTAATCCTCTCAATCAAGACCCTCCCATAAGCCTTCCCAACTACACTCAACAAGCTGATCCCTCTGAAACTACTACACTCACACTTGTCCCCCTTTCCCTTGTAAAGTGGAACTATACAGGCATTCCTCCAGTCCTCTGACACTCTACCTTCTCTTAAACAAATATTGAATAACCTCACCAGCAAGTCCACCATATCTGTACCTCCTTTTTTCAGACATTCTGCATGGCATCCATCCAATCCAGGTGCCTTACCTGCTCTCATCATCTTAACAGCTGCTTTCAATTAATCTTTCCCTATTTCTCCTCCATTTTCCTCACTCATCACTCTCATTTTCTTAGTGCTTCCCACTGCAAATACCTTTCCCTCCCTATCCTCTTTCGCATTTAGAAACTCTCTAAAATACTCTGCCCACCTTCCTCTCACTGCCTTCTCTTCCATTATCATCTCTCCATCTGCACCTTTTACCTTTTCCTCTCTTCTTGATTCGCCTCCTCTTCCTCTTTTAATTTCTTTCCAAAACATCTTTTTATTACTTATTTATTACTTTTATTATCTTATGCTTGACTTCCTTTCTCTTTAATTTGTACCTCTTAAACAATGCCCTCGTCCTAATTTGTAGGTTAGGTTAGGTTAGGTTTGGGTTGTTAGGTTAGGTTAGGTTAGGTTAGGTTAGATTAGGTTAGGATTGGTTAGGTTAATTTAGGTTGGTTTGGTTAGGTTAGGTTAGGTTATGTTATGTTGTTTGGTTTGGTTTTAGGTTAGGATAGGTTAGGTTAGGTTAGGGTGG
>NC_134807.1:387500-390000 GCF_046742065.1 Oratosquilla oratoria
CTATTTATATCATGTGTACCCCGCTCATACCCATATATTACCATGTATTATCTAATTAATATATATTTGTCATACTGTCACAAAAGAAGTCATCCTTAGTGTCAAATAAAAAAGAATTAATCTCATGACATACATTGTCTTCTTTCAATCCAGGATCAATGTAAAGTAAATGATTGAAACCGATTTGAAGATTTTTTTTTTTTACAAAACATCAAAATATGTCAAAAAATGTAGAAAATTGATAAAAAAAAAATGAAACTTATCAAAATGTATGTGTCTTAAAGGGCACCCTAGAAGGGAAAGTAGTTTATATTCTCAAACAGAATAAAAAAAAATGGTGGAACTAATTACCACCGGAATCAATAGACCTAGACTATGAATCATCATAGATTTAACTACAAGGATAAAGAAACACATATGCGATACATACACCAGAAGGCGCTTAACTGCGGCCGAAGTCATCACTTTTGCCCTATGTACTATATGCGCCTAAGGGACTGTTGGGGGCATGAAAGGGTCCTTGCTAGGAACCAGAGAGCAGCGTGGGGCTTCGAACCCGCGATCAGGAGGACGCTGGGAGACCTGCGCGCGCTTCCGACATGTACATAAATGAAAACAAAAAAAATACATAAATGAATTAATAGAATAACGAATAAGGAAACAAATAGGTACAATATATTAAAGAAGACATAGAAATTTATAAGTAAATAGAAAATAAATTTGCAGAAACATCAACCACTTAGTAAAAAAAATATTTAATATCAATGCTAAGAATTTTTGTTTAATCTTTTAAGTTCCTACTGCAGGAGAAAGCTGAACGAACAATGTATTTATGTCAACAGATCCGCCGACAATGTATTGCGTTAGTGATTGCTGTGTTGTGGAATCCGAAATTAAAGAAGGAAGGAATGCAGGGGGAAAGCGATGGACTGGATGAGTGATTTCCTGAGTGTGAGATGAACGAAAACGGGATTCAGGGGAAAGTCCTTTTGGAGGAAGAGTCTGACATGGCGAAGTGCCCCAGGGGACACTAAAGTCGCTTTACTGCGATTTTCAAATGATTTCCCCTAAGGAACAGGCATCTCCATAAACATGTTTGAATCAAATGACAAAAAAGGGTAGAGAGGATAGAAAATATAAAATCCTCCAGGAAGACTTGAATGAATGACATACCTTGACACAGGTATGGAATATGGAATTCATCCTCAGTGTATGGAGTGTGATGGAAAGGCGGGTAATAAACAGGAATGGAGGTCGTAGTGACTACAAAATTATAAAAAACTATACGACAAGGAAAATAACCTAGAAGATAGTGCAAACAGGAAACTAGGCCTTCCAGCTTTGAAAGTACCAATGTTAAGGAGGATGTTGGTCTGAACCACATGGACGAAGAAATGGTGAAACTGAATATTACTAAGTACCAGAAGAAAAAGAGGATAAAAATGATATGATCATATTCTCTAAATGAGAAAAAGGAAAAGACTTTTACAGACAGGAAAGACAGATGATAGATAAAACAAGGGAACACAGACACCAATGCAAAGATAGATGACTTCGCAAACTGAGCTACAGACAAATACAAACCTCCGCCTGCTGAGGTGGTGTACAAGAAGATAATCTACGAAATCATGGCTAACAATTACAGTTGGACACTGAGTTCAGATGAAAAATTTAGCTCAAGATAGGGAGCTCAAATATAAATTCTGCCCTGTGGCACGGAGTCAAGTATGACTCACACTATTATAAACACACACACACACACACACACACACACACACACACACACACACACACACACACACACACACACACACACACACACACATACACACACACACACATACACACACACACACATACACACACACATACACACACACATACACACACACACACACACGCACACACACACACACACACACATATATATATATATATATATATATATACATATATAACATATATATATAGATATACATATACATATACATATACATACACATACACATACACATATACATACACATATACATATACGTATACGTATACATATAGATGTAGGAGGGGGTATCACAAATGCTGTAACAATGTTCGATCTGTAGGAGAAAGGATCTCAGGAAAGAGCGGCCACATATTTTCAAAATGAGCTGTGACGTTGCCACTGTGCCGCCCGGTCGATGGTGTGAGTCGTTGCCAAAAATAATTCTACAATTTTCTCTTCCTAATTCTTTTCCTCATTTTCCCCTAAGGCCCTTATCAATTCTTTCGTCTCAGTTAACCTTTTTTATATTTCTTCTTCATTTCTCGAACGGTTCTTCGTGACACCCTTTCACTTTCCATTCAAAAGTTCAACGTATTTTCAAATTATTCCTTTCCAGCTTTGTCTAGCTTGATATTAACACCAAAAAACAATCGTTTATGTTGAGTGAATTTACATTCTCACTTTCCGCACGTCTTAACATTACATTTGGTAAGTATTTTCCTTAAATATTCTATTTTA
>NC_134807.1:410000-477500 GCF_046742065.1 Oratosquilla oratoria
TAGCGGCTTGTTATGCCCAGTGATTCTTTTCTTTCTCCTTGAAGAGGGCTAGTTTACGAGTCGCTTTTAGCACGAGCGGCTACTAAACTATCCCTGTGCCACCGAGCGAGGCTTAATTAAGGTGGGAATGTCACTTTGCTGCCCGAAATCATCGAACTCGGTTCCTTCAAAGAAGGTCAATCGACGTCCACAAGGCGCTCGATCCCTAAGAGTCTTCGTAACGTTTTCTTGACTTCGATGTCAGGTAGAGGGCACGACTCGTACTCCTTGTTACAGTCGTGCCCGAAGGTCCCCAGTCGCGCCGCTTCCAGGTAGTGGGTTGTGTTCAGTCCTTCTGGCACAGCTCTTCCTCTCTCGTTGTCGGACGGAAGGAGCATCGCTGGCAAGTTCGATCTGAAAGTGCACAGGAAATGTTTCAGACCCATTTTTCATAAACATTGCACGCGATCTGGGCAGACACTTTCGTCCCTTGAAGAGTTTAAAAGATATGGAAGGTTTCTTGAACTCTTAACTGAAATTCTCGAGGAATTTGAAGCCAAACTGAGATAAGTAAACAACACATACGATACTTAGATCAATTCAAAAGTTAATAGATTATTCAACTAACTGATTGATTAATGAAACAGATCAATAAGTACATACATATACCAAAGGCTTTTCCCCCCTTACACGGGGGGGTAGCTAAAAAGAAAAAGGCATACAAACCACTCCCACCCATTCCATCCCCTACATATATACATAAATTGATATAAAGCGATAGATATAGATATAAAGGGATAGATATAAACAGATAGCTACACAGATGTGAATAAATATATATTTTTTTGTCTTTTTTAAAGGCCAGTAGGGGGAGATGGGGGCTGGGTGGGAGGCGGGGGGGGGGGTGCTGAAGCTGGCTTACCTGATGATGGGGAGCGTGGCCCTGGTGACAGTCCAGAGCTGAGGGAACTCGTGGTGAACCTTACAGACCACTCGCCCTCGGCAGGTGTCGGACCACAAAGTGGAGTAGTCCTTCTCCAGACTTCGGAAGACCTCGTACACCTGCGGGAGAAGTCGGGACGTTAATTAAGGAGGACCTCGCCTCTCCTGGTTTAGGATGTGAATGTAGTCACCAGCAAAATTTTTGACTCACAACGTTAGTGTTTTTTTGTTTTGTTTTTTTGAGTACGTAGTATGTTTTCCTATGCAGTATCTAGTTTACGGTCAGGTCATTTTCTTGAATAGATCAAGAAAAGGTGGCAAAGAATTTGAGTTTTGTGTTGTGAAAAACTCTTCAGTAAGTGGGTCATAATTGTTGCTCATGACTATACATAGGCATTCAGCCAGAAATGTGTCATTTCCTTCTTCTTTCTGTCGTTTATCTCACGGAGTGGTTTCAACTTTGCCAGTGTAAGAACTCACAGGAGTGAGTGTTTGTACGTCTCTTCATCTTTAAATGATGATGATCTGTCTTATATATGTTCTTATGCCTATCACCAAACGTTTTCTTTATGCTCGCTGGCCCACCGGATTAGAGCGTCGCTACTTGCGGCGATTGCCGATGTAACGGCAGTTCGAACCCCGCCGCCAGCGAGTTGGACCAAGGGCATGGCTCATTAAATTTCACACCACAAAGTCCTCTGTAAGGGACACCATCCTAGCCTCCTGATAGAGAGAGTTTGTGACGTTAAACCGAATCAATCAAACGATTTTATTAATACAAAGAAACACATACACACACACACACACACACACATGCACACACATATACACAGAACACACACACACATACATTAAAGATGAGGGGTCACATTTCAAAAGGATGTGAAGAAATACAGTTTTCCATACAGATGTATAAATATGTGGAATAGCTTAGAAAGTGATATAGCCCATGCTCAATCAATACACGAGTTTATCTAAATATGTAAATCGGAAATCAAGGATATAGATTAAGTTGGCATTGAACATGAACTTGAGTCTAGCTATGTTAGAAAATTAGAGAATAGGAGACGGGACCCAACGAGCGTTGTTTCTCTCTTGGATAGCCTACTAGAATTAGGTAAATATACACAAACATCTCGATTAAACTGTAGAAAGCGGCAATTGTTCTTATATATTTTTTCCTAAATGTAGCCAGATTATTTTATTCAGCTGAGCTCCTCCCCTTCCTATCTGAGTAAAGAGTTATAATTCCAACATCCTTGTTACGTGTCTGACATGATTTTTCGTTTGTAATCTACAAAATCGAAGAACAGAGTTTAACTTATTCTGAGCTATTTTGTCTAAATGAGAGGAGACCCACTCTTTGAACCGAGAAGAAGGATCCCGACCCCTTCAATCACAGAACCCACGTGACAGTTGTGCGTTACCTGACGTTTGTAAAATATAAACACTCGGAGGAAATGTAAGGGGAAACGTGGGGCCCCACGAGTGTATGTACGTGACACTCAGCCGAGGGTTCCTTACCTCTGCGGCAGCCCTTCCCTGGTCGTCTCCGTCGTGCAAGACCGGCTGCACCTCGGACACTATCTTAGCCAGCCTCGCTGTCACCACTGGAGTCGGGTACCACACGTAGTTGAAGTAGAAGAAGGCCAAGGCCAAGCCAAGGACGATGAGTCCACCAGGAACCAGCGAAGTCAGAGGGTCGTACCCCGAAAGACGATCTATCCCGTCGAAGTCAGAGGCGTGTAGCTGTTGTTGTTGATACGGCTGCTGCCGTCGATGATGGATGTCTTGTCTTCTTCCTGGTCTCCGGTGTCCCTGTCGCTTGGGGTGGTGTGGCGCCGTTTTCTGTATGTAACTGAACAGTGCGGTGTGATGTTCCTGTGGTTCGCTGACCCACTGGTGTTCTTCGACGCCCTCGTGGTTCCCCGCTTGATGTTCCGCGGGTGGCGGATGGGTTTCTTCGTTCTTGTAGTGATATGGCAGTTGTTCGTAGTACTGTGCCAGTTCTTGTGGCTCCTCCTGCTGTTCTTCCACTGGCTGGTGGTAGTACTGAAGGTGTTCCTGTGGCTGTTCCGTCGACACTTGATAGTACTCCGGAGATGGGTTGAAATCCTGCGGTGGTTGATGGTGTTCTTTCGGGAGCTGTTGGGGGCGTTCCGGGGACTGTGGGTATTGGGTTAACTGTTGCTGTTCCTGCAAGTAATGTGTCGACTGTGGGTGAGGCTGATGGGGAAGGTGTTGATGGTATGAAGGTATTTGTTCGTATTGCGATGGTGGTTGCCGGTGGTATTCTGGTGGTTGTTGATGATGGCTTGTAGGGGGCTCTTGGCTATGGTATGGAGGAAGTTGTTGCTGATATGGGTGTAGGGTTTCATAATGCCGTTCGTTCAACTTATAGCGAGGATGAACGTCTTCGTAATATGGTTGTGAGGGTTGTTGTTGCTGGTGTGATGTTTCCTGGTCTGTAATTTGGTGATGCGGCTGGTGTGGTGTTTCCTGGTCTGTGTAATGATATGTCTGTTGGTGATGAGTCTGGGCCGGCGTCGGGTAGGTGATGTGAGGGAACTCCGTTGTGTGTGCATGAATTCGTTGCGTGTCGAACTGTGCCCAGTGGGGAACTTGGGTCGAGTAGCCGGGCCCCTTCTCAAAATTTTCTTCTGGCTTCGGGTTCTCTTCGGCCTCAGTGTTCTCCTCCACGTTGCTGCTCCCGCCGAAACTAAAATAGGTATACGAACTCCCGTGGTTGTAAGAATAACTGTTTCCGAGGTTGCCGCTACTCTGATTGATGCTGGCGTGTACCTCAGGGATTCTCACTTGCGACCCTCCGCCCTGGTCGTCGTCATATCGACTATTCTTGTACGGGTCGATGGCAGGGCTGAAGTCGTTGATGGTGTAAAAGTACCCGAACTCCTGGACGGCACTTGGAGAGCTTTCCTCGAAATGTTGGCGCACTCCATCAGAATCGCCGGTGGTGCTGTTGTTCCCCTCCGCCTCGTCCCCCGAGGACCCAGGGGTCAGAATGATTTCGTAATCCGGGTCGTAGAGTTCTTCGGGCCCGTAGTTGATCTTTACTGGACCCTTGCCGGGAATCAAAGGAGCGGGTTTCTGGCCATCCGGGTGAGGCTGAAACAGATGTGGGTATCGGTGACTCGCATACCTGTTCTCAGTTTGTGAGACCTTCCGTTGCACCACCTGGGGGGAACTGCTGCTGCTGCTGCTCTGGAACGGGACGCCGTTCTTGTTGCCGAAGAGTTCGTCAGCGTACACGAGGGGCAGGGGTTCAGAGCTTCCGGGGTGCCGGCCGTACTGTGGCGTCAAAGTCTTCGGGTAAGGAGGGGACATCGCGCGGAGTTTGTACACAGGGGCTTCGTCGTCTTCTTCCTCCTCTTTGACACCGCTGACGAGGTCATTCGGGATCTGGATGGGCAGGATCTCCCAATCGATTGCGTCAATGGCCCCGTCGGATACAGGATCCGGGTAGTAGTAGCCATATCTGTCGACGCTCTCCGGAGGGTATGGGCTGGGTAGGTAGAAGCGCCCTTCAGGAGGTTTCCAGAACAAGTACGGGAACATGTCAGCCTTGACTAACTCTGGGGATCCGGGGACTCTCGTCGGTTGACTAAACGACACGGAGGAGACGCTCTGGAGGAAGAGGAGGAGATAACAGACCAAGGGAAGAAGAGCTCCTGGGCTGATGGTAAGGACAGGAGCAGTCGCCATGTCTGCAAAGAAGAAAAAACACAAGAAATGAAAAGACTGTTCAGCCGAGAACTACCACGAGTAAAATATCATAGGCCAGGGCCTCAACGCAAAAAGGTTAATGTAAGGTAAAGAGCCTACGCCAGGAGACGTGTAGCTACGACCGAAGCCGTCACCTATCCCCTATGCGCTTGGACTGTTGAGGCAGGTAACTAATAGTCACATCTGGGAATCGGAGAGACGTGCGGGATTCAAACCCACAACTTCCGATTACGCCACCAGCGCACATGCAAGTCTTACCTGTACTCTAAACACACACACACACACACACACACACATCATTGATAACATACACATATAAAGGCGAACAAATAAATCAGGATAAAGAGAGCGCCGTGAGCGCAGTATGAGAGAGCGAGGACGACCAAAGTAGAACAACGTCTGGACGTCGTCGTCGCCGTCGACGGCGGCAGATGACGACTCCTGGGTCGTGGGAACTCCAGCTTTGGTGTCAGGAACGAGAGAAAACTGAGTAACCAAAATATGCAACGAAAATCAACAAAATTAGAATTGAATTTTTTTTTTTATATTTCGTCGCAGAAAATCAGTGTTTATATTCCAAGGGATAATATCGTGCCGAGGAGGAAAATTCATAGAGGTGGTAAAGAAGATGTTTGAGAAGGTCAGCAGAAAAGGAAGGATGGTAGAAGTTAGAAATGATCATCGTTCTCTTCTGAATGGTTGGGCGTCAATCATCAAAGAATGCTGTGTAACTTTGATTCATGTCACCAAAGTCCCTAGAATGTTTACTGCAAACTCTTTATACAGTCAGTACTCCATATGGCGATCAATTAATTGATTCATTTATCTATTTATCTCCTTATTCAAATATTCATTCATCTATTCATTTGATTGATTTATTGATTTATTAATTAATTTATCTATTTATTATGTTTCTTGGTTTGTTTACATGTTTGCTTGTTTATTTTGATTTATTTACGTAATTATCATTCTTAAGAATAGGAAAGTTATTAAAATGGATGACAGTGCTCGTTCTGAGTCATTCAAATTAATAAGAGCGTAAGAATATTTGTTAACAGTTTTAGTCAGTCTATTAGCAAATTGGGTCTGCTTGGTCCAAATACGAGCACGTGAAAGCCCGGCAGAGAAATTTAGAATAACAACGTTTTTTGAGGAGGTCATAACATTTGCATGTTTACAAGGCCGTGACAAGAACCATCCATTCTGCGGTTTTTACACACAAAAAATGTCGGTAAGTAATACATCAAAATTAGGTACTGAGCTTTTATGAATCAGAGTAAATCTTTGTGGCTGTTTTGTCATCCCCAAGAAATTCCAAAAAGGTGTTCTTGTGACTGATTCGTTAACGGATGATAGTACTGCTCAGATTGATTGAAATCCTGCGGAGTTTGATGGTACAATTTGCATGAACCCCAAAATGGTGAGCTTCCTCACTGCTCACGAGCCGGAAATTAGTTGTGCATAAATTTATGTTTATTTCCTTCTCTATTATAAATATATTTCAGACACAGGTTTAAGGGAGGCATGAAAGTCTGGATACGATATTTTTATGTAGATTTATGGGAATGGCTGGAGCGAGAGGAAACCTTCTGATGAAAGAAAAAATGATACATGTCAAAGAAAAGACATGGAGGAGACTTACGTACGCGAAAAAACATGCAGGAGAAATTCCAAGCGTAGACGGTAAGATCTTTCGTATTTTATATCTTTGTCTGAAGATGTAAAATACGAAAGATCTTACCGTCTACACTTGGAATTTCTCCTGTGCTTTTTTTCGCATACGTAACCCACGGTGAAGTGAGGTTTCTGTGCGTGTGTGTGTGTGTGTGTGTGTGTGTGTGTGTGTGTGTGTGTGTGTGTGTGTGTGTGTGTGTGTGTGTGTGTGTGTGTGTGTGTGTGTGTGTATGTTTAAACATAGGTATAGGAAAGGTTGATGCAGATATTTTTCATCATCTTCTTTTTCTTCTTTTCGTTCTTTTTCCTTCTTCCTTTTAATTTTGCTTCGAACATCTCGTTGCCATATATCTTTGGGTTCAGTCCCAACTGCTACCGATGACTGCCACTTGCCTCAGCTTTAGGTCCACATAGGGAACAGATAACGTCTTCAGACTCTTATGAACGCCTGCTTTTCATTCTTCTTCCAAGCGTCTTCTGCCTTTCCTTGGTATTCTTTCAGAAACTTCCACGTGTCCATATTAAACCTTAGATCCTATCACATCATGTAAGAGAACTAAGAGAACTCTCCAGGCCGACAGACGCAGATTTTATATTTTTTCTGGTGAAGGAAAGTTGCTGCGGGCATATCATCGTACAGACCTACTTTTTTCTACTTCCATACCTACACTTTACCTCCTTCCTCACACGCTTCCACCTCCTCTTCCATATATCTCCACTTGATCTTGTTTTATCCCTTCTTCCTCTTCAGACGCTCACATTCTTCCTCCATGTTGTTTTCGGTCCTTTCTTTTCTTCCATTCTCTGGACCAACCCTCTATCTTCCATTTTCTTGAAACACCTCCCATTTTTTTCTGTATACACTTCCTCCCTCATTTCTCTTTATATCTAATATAATGATTAATAATGATAATAATGATAATAATAATAATAATAATAATAATAATAATAATAATAATAATAATAATAATAATAATAATAATAATAATAATAATAATAATAATAATAATAATAATAATAATGATAATAATAATGATAATAATAATAATAATAGTAATGATAGTAATGATAATAATAGTAATGGTACTAACAATATTAATGAGGACAACAAGGAAAATTCAAAAGTCATCGAACAAGATGAAGTTTGATAAATCACAACTAATCCTGAAATGTGTTTAAAACATTGGAATGACAAGTGAAATTCGCTTTAATGGAAATTAATGCAATTAATTGTCTAACGACATCGATGAAGTGTGTCACGGGGTCAGAGGGATTTTGATGACATAGGAGACGGAAATGACGTCATGTCGCGATGATGTATGAGAGAAAGCGGGCGGCATCTTACAATAGGATCAATTATCTATGCCAAGCCAGGTCTAGAAGCCTGTTCAGAAAGAGATATGAAGAGAAAATATAAAAGAGAGAGAGAGAGAGAGAGAGAGAGAGAGAGAGAGAGAGAGAGAGAGAGAGAGAGAGAGAGAACGCTGTTAAACACGTCATAAATGAGGAATGTGGCAACATTTCCCGAACTTAATTTCCGGAAATTACATCATATCGAGAAGACAATTCTGACTGCAGTCGGCCGAAAAGTGTAAATTGTTTGATTTGCAGTTAAGGAAGAGGCACCTCCCTCGTGTTAAGCAGAATGAAAATCTCGGAAAAACTTTGCCAATTAAAAAAGTTAATGAATATCCCTTAGCTGATAAAAATCTCCTCAAGACATATGAAGTCCATTATCAGAAATACGTAATCCATTAAGACAGCCCCATCAATTCTTCTCCTGAACAAAATTGTTTGATCTTTTCTGAGTTAAACCATTTTACATAAGGATATAAGAACAAAGGAGACTATCATCCCCATCCATAGTTATCTAATCTTCTCTTAAAACAAACAATAGTTACAGCGTTCTGTACAATGTTACTAAGTCTATTCCATTCGTTAACCACTATTGGTAAACCAGTTCTTGCTTTCTATTTCCTTCTTAGATCTAAATTTGTCCACTCATCCTAAGCATAATAATAATACCATGACAAACAACTGGAATACGATTAGAAATTATTTTACTACAGCAGTGTGAAGAATGAAATTAAAATTCAGATGTTTTGGGGACAACTACGAAGACTGAGACAGAAAAAAAAAACACACAGGAGGATTTTGTGGCGCCTGTAAACAGTGGTCAGGTTTATTTACTTTGGCGTTGAAATTCGTAATAGTCATGGCCGAGCGAATATCCCATCCATCAACATCCAGCTGCATTATTGCTCTATTTTCATTGCACGTGGAACCGCACTTTATAGCCTGCAGCAACATTCTTGCAACGTATCATGCGTCCCGACCATTTGTGCTACAATGCTCAACGTAAACCCTGGCTGGCCTTGCTGCCTTCAAAGATTGACGCGTGACTGATCCATCGTGATGCGTCACGATTCTGACGCATTCCGTTTCTGGAAAGCACCAGCGACGCCGTTTGATGTGGTTTCGTCTCTCTTAACATTTTAAATAGTAGTTACCAACAATAAGGTTTGCAATCCCGTGGCCGACAACCTCCACCCCGACCCCCACCTCCCTGCAGTCTGGGAGCTACATCTCATCTTAATAGATACCCCTACGTGCCAAACGAACGCCAACGTATGATGTACGTTATTTCCCCGCAGCAGCAGCATCCAAGATTGGAATCATCTCACGTCTCACTTAGTTAATAGTCCCTCTCTTGATACTTTTAGAAACAGGATCACCCATCAGTAACTCCTCCCTCTCCTCAATCCTAATCCTTAACCCTTATTCTAACCCCCCATTCCTGGTCCAAGTCCTTAATTCACCCGCTTAGCGGCCCTATACTGGTTCCCAACAAGAAAGAAAAAATCCCCATACTCATGTCATCGGAATGCTACTGTGTTAGACGTTGCTTAAGAGCATAAGAATGGTGGAATCTTCAAGGGACCATAAGGCCTACACTAGATAGTTCCGTGTCCCTTATCCTCTTCCATCTCTATCCATGAAATCATCTAATCTTCTCTCAAAACAACTAATTACTTCAGCGCTCACCACATTGTCACTAAGTCTATTCCATTCGTTAACCACTCTGTTAGGTAAACTAGTGCTTGCCTCACATTTCCTTCCTGATTGTGTCCAAAGACAAGTTCGTCGGGAAGACAACAGAAATGCTCATCATCAGCAAACCTGCTCACTCAAGAACCTCATCTTCATGGTTTGGTCATCTTTTTTTCTGTTCTTCCATTACTGCATCACCTAGGTCTATAGTTTTGTAATGTCGGATTTTTATGTATAACTGAAAACCTGTCCCGTTCCGGCATTTGACCTCTTTCAGTGTGTTTCCCCAGGCCATGCTGCCCCCCAACAAGGCGTTTTGTATCCGAGCTGCCAGATAGAAGACGATCAGCATATCAAAGTGCTGGAGTATTGTAAGTATATCAAGACGTTTATATTTTCCCCCCAGACGGTGTCATCCCTGACAGATCATCTCTTCCTTTTGAAACGTCTGTTGCCGTTCTTCCTGCTCTCTTACACATTTGTCGCAACGACTTTGAAACCTACCTAGAGTTGTGTCGGCACATCAGGCATTTCTCGCCATCACGCTACTTGTTTTTGCTGCTCTGTTTGAGTAGAAAATGTCAAATCACTTTTGTGTCATGTAGTGAGAAGCTGAATGACGAACTAAGAAAATTAAACCTAATATACGAAAGTCAGACTCATTGTAGACATGTTCTTACGGGAGTCTAGAATATTGTAACTGAGGTCGTTTCTACTCAGACGAAGTAGCAAAAGCAAATAGCATGCTAGCCTGCCTAGTGTGCCGCCACCTTGATATGCCTGCGCCGAATTATGCTCTGCTGAGAGGAACGTCTTTCGGGTGCATCGTCTTATCTGTCTGTATGTTGTCTCTCCTTTGCAAAGACAATTGGTGACACTGTTTGTTTTAACTGCATTCCCCGTCCTCCCACAACGACATCTGAGGTTAAAACAAAAGTCATAAATAACACTTAAATACCAGGATTGTATAGATAATATGACTGCAACATGATCGAAGCAACCGTTCCATAAAATAATCATCATTTGTTCATACCAAGAATACAGTTTACACACTTGCATTTCCAGCAGTTCGCCTCTACGGGAATGGACCTTGGACGATCTTTAAAAGACATCTAAAGCGCTTGCACGACGAAGTCTGAAAAGACTGAGAAAATCCGAACTAAAGATACCATGCATCGGACAGGGCCTTTGTCACCGGATGGCACGACGCGTCCTCAACCACAAAAAAAGAAAGCAGAGTTCGACAACAGTCCCGGAGAGCTCGGCCAGGTCACCGACTTCGATGGAGGAATACCAATGTCCTGAAGGTGACCGCAGAAGCGATCAGTGGCAGTCTGCTGGGAGGGGTTCGAAGTACTGGGTCTTAATGGATAATGATAAGTGACTCAGTGACTGAGCGAGTGTGTGTGTGTGTGTGTACATGCATTCCCCACCCACGAGAGTTGGAATAACGCACGTGCGAGCGCGCGTGTGTGTGTGTATTCACCTTGGTCTTTGGATCGCGTGTTGGACTCGTGATCGACAGCTCTTTCCCTACCGGAAGAGAGCTCAGAGCTCGTATGACCGATCTATGGGTGATGCTATGACCTTACACGCCCACACACCCCCAACTCCCCGCCCACGAGAGTCGGAGTAACGATTCGAAGCACAGCGATACCAAAATAATTTCGGCCCTGGACAGGATTCGAACCAGGATACTGCCGCATCTCCGTGCTGGCAGTCCAGTACTCTATCAACCGCGCCACCGAGTCGTGTGTGTGTGTGTGTGTGTGTGTGTGTGTGTGTGTGTGTGCGTGTGTGTGTGTGTGTGTGTGTGTGTGCGTGTGTGTGTGTGCGTGTGTGTGTGCGCGTGTGTGTGTGTGCGCGTGTGTGTGTGTGCGCGTGTGTGCGTGTGTGTGTGTGTGTGTGTGTGTGCGCGTGTGTGTGTGTGCGTGTGTGTGTGTGGGTGCATGTGTGTTTGAGCGTGTGTGTGTGCGCGCGTGTGTGTGGGCGCGCGTGTGTGTGTGCGCGGGTGTGTGTGGGCGCGTGTGTGTGTGTGTGTGTGTGTGTGTGTGTGTGTGTGTGTGTGTGTGTGTGTGTGTGTGTGTGTGTGTGCGTGTGTGTGTGTGTTTGTGTGTATGTGTGTGCGTGTGTGTGTGTTTGTGTGCGTGCGCGTGCACATTCTTCACCCACCCTATATTTTTCCATTATGCATTTCACTGCGTCCTATATATTGTTCTGCGCCGTGTTTATTTCACAGTTGAAGTATTTTTGTAGAGAAATGTATATAAATTCGACAACAACAAATGCTGATCCGAAATAGTGAACAACTAGAAGCAGGTTAAGTAGTTGTGGCCGCAACTGTACGTCTCCTTGACCAAACGCCCTGTGCACACTTGGCCACAAGTTCAGGTGAACGCAAGTTTGGTCAGACTGAACGAAGACCACCAAACCAATTGCATTCAACATATTTAGCCAATAATATATTTCCTCCCTCCCAAATAATAATAATAATACTGGCATTATACATTTTTATATAAAAAAAAAAGGAATGAATATCAAGGGGATATTGTATGTACTATTTTGGTTTGTTTACGTTCGATTTGCTTCGTCAGGAGTAAAACAAAGGAGCGTCGACTAGGCAGATGTCGTCTGCGCGCGACACCGGGAGGCACAGGCAGATGGCGTTCCTCATAGCAGCTGCGGTTAGGTTAAGGGACGTCCCTTAAAGCCAGCGGCAAGCTGCGGCAGCAGAAGGTGTGAGTGATAAATAATAAGTCCGGGAAAGCGGACATGGACGCTGAAATGAAGATGAGTCTTACTTAGGCGAACTCCGTAATAACTTTGGAAGTCGGCTGTTATTTACCCACTTTGAGGTACTTAAGTATCCCAATTAGCAAAAGGAAATTCCAGTTTCCGTACTTTCTCGACATATTAATGCCTGTGGGTCTATTGGCTTGTTCACCTCTCTCTTCCTCTTTAAACTCTCTCCCTCTTTCTCCTAGTCTCTCCTCCCTCACACTCTCTCTCTCTCTATC
This sequence comes from Oratosquilla oratoria, assembly GCF_046742065.1. Taxonomy (NCBI): domain Eukaryota; kingdom Metazoa; phylum Arthropoda; class Malacostraca; order Stomatopoda; family Squillidae; genus Oratosquilla; species Oratosquilla oratoria. The sequence goes on from NC_134807.1 coordinate 422,408, forward strand.
ATCTTTCTCTTTCTCCACATATAACACACACATACGTGCAAATTCACCTGCATAAATACACACACACACGAACGCACACATAAATATACGAACAGATACACAAATGTACGCGCACACACACACACATACACACGCACGCGCTCGCACATACAAACACACGCACGCAGACACAAGTTCACAATGCTTTTGGAACGAAGTGTGTTTATTGTAACTGTTTAGTGGGCTGTGGGCAAATTATGTGTGTCATGCTTCATTCAGATGCCTTTGCGCGTTTGGCTCAGCTCTGTGTCAACCATAGCGGTACAGAGACCCGACTAAAACTGCTGATGACTTTCAGTCTATCTTTTATTCCTGGCAGTGCCTGGTTTCGTTCAACTTATTATCAATTTTCTCATATTCAGCTTTATGGATGTATAAAACTTGGTGTATAACAACGCCGCCGCCTGGAAAGCAGCTCACCAAGCGGTGCCAGCAGACACCCAAATCACGAGTTATTGCAGAAGCATAGAAATGTATAAAAATACTTACATGAATATTTATATCTACTTGGATGTATGTGTATATATGTATATGTATATATGTATATGTATATATATATGTATATATATATGTATATATATATGTATATGTATATACATCTACACTGAATGGTTCCCAGCGATCAATTTATATCTTTATTCAACCACAAACAACTTTTAATTCCATGCCATCGCAATCGAGACTGATAGCGCATTGGTTTAAGTCACTGTAACTTTGTTACGGGTTAGCTGGGTTCGAATCCTCGGCTCGTCCACGTTTCAATTTCCAACAAAATGTCTCCATCGAGCGATTCTTCAGTCTCGATTGCGATGGCATGGAATTAAAAGTTGTTTGTGGTTGAATATACTATATTTATATATATATATATATGTATATATATATATATATAATATATATATATGTATATATATGCATATATACATTATATATATATACATGTATATATATATATATATACATATATACATGCATATATATATACATGTGTATATATATTATATATATATATATGTATATGTATATGTATATATATATACACATATATATGTGTATGTATATATGTATAGATTATATATATATGTATATGTATATGTATATGTATATGTATAAGTATATGGTGTAAGCGAAGTAGGAAAGAAGGAGTCTTAGTCTTGAGTTTATTCCTGACTAGTTTCGCAGGTATGCTTTTTCAAAGGAATGGTGTACAAACAGGCTGTGGGCATTTTATACATGGGGTGGACCTCACTACCTCCCCGTGTTACCAAGGCTGGTGAACATTACATATTCATTGTGGCAAATGTAATAATAATGATAAATTTTAACAAGTGGTAAATATGATGACAACACTGATAATAACAATGAAAATATTAATAGTAATTGTAACAGTGATAACAGTAAAAAAAATTATTATTATTATTATTATTATTATTGTTATAATCATTAAATTATTATTATTATTATTATTATTAGTTATTATTATTGTTATTATTATTATCATTATTATTATCATTACTATCATTACTATTATTATTATTATTATTATTATTATTTTTATTATTACCATTTTTTTACTGTTATCACAGTTACAATTACTATTGACATTTTCATTGTTATTTTCAGTGTTGTCATCATATTTACCACTTGCTAAACTTTATGATTGTTATCACATTTGCCACAATGAATATGTAATGTTCACACTTGTCACCAACTTTGGTAACACGGGGAGGTAGTGAGGTCCACCCCATGTATAAAATGCCCACAGCCTGTTTGTACACCATTCCTTTGAAAAAGCATACCTGCGAAACTAGTCAGGAATAAACTCAAGACTAAGACTCCTGTGTTTCCTAATCCGCTTACCTGTCAGAATGTCTCAGTATAAGTATATGTATAAGTATATTTATAAGTACATGCATAAGTACATGTATAAGTACATGTATAAGTATCTGTATAAGTATATGTATAAGTATATGTATAAATATATGTATAAATATATGTATAAGTATAAGTATATGTATAAGTATACGCATAAGTATACGCATAAGTATACGCATAAGTATACGCATAAGTATATGTATAAGTATATGTAGAAGTATATGTAGAAGTATATGTAGAAGTATATGTATGTATATATATATATATATATACATATATATATATATATACACACATATATATATATATATATACACACATATATATATATACACATATATATATATACACATATATATATATATGTACATTTGATGGCTGAATCCCAATCAAAGAGCAACGCAAAATATGCCTTTTGCCAAAATATTCTGTAGAGCTCTTATGACATTTACGAATAGAGTTTAATATTACCATTTGTTTTACCGAGTCAAACGACTTTTTGTAATTTACTTAAATTAAGCTAAAGGGTTTATTGTACATCTCCTTTTCTTGATTAGCTAACTCTTTTTTCTGGATATAATGTATAGTGGACTTTCAGTTTCTAAATACTATCTAGTCTCTTGGCTAGTTTGTATATAAAACTTTGATTAGTCTATCTTTAGAAGCCCAGAATTTTTTTTCACATTTCCATATTTAAAGATAACTATCTGTTGCCTCCCTAAAACAAGTCTGGTTTAAGTCTACTTAATAACTTTACTTTTCCGGATAGTTTCCTCTATAGAATCTATGTTTCTCTTTCATTCTCCTGACCACTGCCTTTTATTGATGAACTTGTTCGGTCCACCTCTCACCATATCTTCTTTTCCTAGCTTTAACTTGCATAGCCATTCTTCTTTTCATTACATCTCTTGCCAATCTATATTATTTGCGTTCTCCGCTGAGTTGGCGTGTTTTGTTGTGTTTATAACAATCATTTGCACTGAATATTCTCAATCATTATTTCGATATACACTCCAGCAATTCCCAAAATATATATCAACAGAAAATGACCAACTGGCAACATTCCCTGGCCACTCACACTCACGGAAATGGAAAAATCAAGACTGTAGTGAGTAGGGAAAGCAGTAGACTTTTGTCTTCAACATATCAAACATCAGTGTCTCCTTTTTTATTCTGACCACGTAATGCTATATGTTTTGGAACTTGACCTCATTGTCTGGGGAGGGAAAGTTTCCAATTGGTTAGTTTCTCAAGCCGGATAATTTGGTACTTCTTGGGAGACGAATATAAAAATCTTGTATCCGATGCGGGTCAACAGAACGTATGAAACATATATATATATATATATATATATATATCTATATATATATATATATATATATATATATATATATATATATACATATACAGTACACACACACACACACACACACACACACACATACATATATATATATATTTTCATATATGTTTATGTTTATATATATATATATATATATATATATATATATATGTGTGTGTGTGTGTGTGTGTGTGTGTGTGAGTGTGTGTGTGTGTGTGCGTGCATGCGTGCGTGTGTATGTGTGTGTGTTTATATAAACTATAAATCGCATTTTCGAAGGAAAGAAAACCGTTGTACGAAGATATGTATATTGCGATCACTGCCTATGATCTTCTTCAGCGTGGTATTTATAATTCAACTTACAACTATGTTAAAACATTTAACTCATCTGTATATATATATATATATATATATATATATATATATATATATATATATATATATATATATATATATACAGTAATTTGCATAGGTTTGGTTGAAAACGTGCATAACTATAAGTGAAAAGGAAACAGCCTCTCTTTCTACGAAACGATAACGTTCGCAGACCATGAAGTGTCGTCCAGGTCTCCACTTTGAAGTTGCCAGCGACATCCAAAGTTTTTATGACGTTTCCAGAGACCTCTAGAGACCTCGGAAGCCTGCAAGACTTCTCTGCATCTATTCGTTTTCGAAAAGCTTCCCAAGCACTTCTAATATCATTATGGTTTGTAACACTTCTTCTAATATAGAAAACGATTGGCCACGCCCCACCAGGGTCAAGTAGGTACAGCACTCTGGTCGTCACGACTCCCAAAGATTAAATACTCAGTAAGCATTATCATCATACTCTGCTACTGAATGTTAAGGTACATGATCATTGATTTTTATTCGTACAAAGTGCTCTAAGGAAGTCCATTATTTTACACATACAGAAAATCGTAATAACACCAACACGTATTTAGATATACACGCATGTACACACATCCATAAACATATATATATATATATATATATATATATATATATATATATATATATATATATATATACAAGGGTTGGACAAAATTATATGAACACCTGTCAAATACACAATATTTATTTATTAATGCGGTATGAATTCGCAGAATGTCCGAATAGTTTTCAACGGAATGTTGTCCCATTCTTGTACCAAAACACTTGCCAGCTACTGCAACGATGTTGGAGGTGGAAATCTGCTCCTCACTCTCTGTTCAAAACTCTCCATAACGGTTTAAATATTTTGAGGTCTGGCGATTATGCAGGCCAGGGGAGATATTTGATGATATTCCGATGCTCTATGAACCAAGACTGAACCTTTCTGGTTGTGTGTACGGGCGCATTATCATCTTGAAATATGACTGGGCCTGGGAGCATGACGCTCATCATTGAGGATGTCGAGAAATTCATTCGCAGTCATCCAGCCTGGGATGTGAATGAGAGGACCAGCTGAATACTACGATAAAGCCGCCCAAATCATAGCGAAACCGCCCCCATGCTTGACTGTAGGAAGCAGGCAGTCCGAATCGTAGGCCTCCTTTGGGGTTCTCCATACATAAACCCTCCCTGCCATTCGTAGGGAATAACGTGAGCGTTGATTCATCGGACCATACCACATTCTTTCAATCATCAAGTGTCCAGGTTTTATGTTCGTGGCACCACTTCTTTCGCAGATTAGCGTTGGCATCCGTTAGAAGGGGTTTTGCCATTGCAGCCCTACCATGAATGTTAATTTTGTGGAGCTCCCGCCGTACTGTTTTCGTCGACACTGGATTCCTCACGTGTGTGTTGAGTTCTGCTGTCACTTTTGTTGCGGTTGTCTTGTGTTGTCTGGCCATAATCCTTTTCAACGTTCGTCGTTCTCTGTCGGATAACTTTGGGTTTCGCCCACTATTCCTCTTCGCCGATGATGTTTTTCCATGTTTTGTGTGTGCTGTCATCACCGTGAATATTGTCGCTCATGAAACGTTCAACAGTTCAGCTGTTTTCGTCACCGACGCTCCCGCTCACCGGACCCCAACTATTTGCCCTCTTTCCAAGTCTGAGAGATCACACATTACACCGGTCGCTTGTTGTAACCGTGGCAGACCAAAGCTTGCAATACATTGAAATATAACCTACGAGACCTGCTACGTAAACTATGCAATACATACGCGGGGACTTATTTACCCTGAAGCAGTGTTGTCAACATGCATCAAGATGCACTATTTTACGTGGCGTTCATATTATTTTGTCCGACCCCTGTATATATTATATATATGTATATGTATATGTATATATATATATATTGGCTCATCGCCATTATATATATATATATATATATATATATATACATATACACACCCATATATATATGTATATATATATACATATACACACTGAATTGAACACCACAGCATTTTCACAGTTATTAATTTTCTTCTTGATATTTTCAAGTTTCCTCACTAAAGTTTTAATATTGGGAGGATGAGCGGAAACGAACTTTCCAAAGTTCTCCATTTTAATATTTGACGTTTCGACTACATAGAGTCATTATCAAGTTAGAAGAACTTGATAATGACTCTATGTAGTCGAAACGTCAAATATTAAGATGGAGAACTTTGGAAAGTTCGTTTCCGCTCATCCTCCCAATATTAGAACTTTAGTGAACTTTGTTCAAAAGTCCGTCACTCATTAACAAGCTATATAAATCGTTAGTTCGTCCACATTTGGAATATGCTGTTTCCGTATGGTCACCGAATCTCATTAAAGACATTGACAGACTGGAAAAAGTACAACGGCGAGCCACAAAACTGATTCCAAATATCAAAAATAAATCATACGAAAATCGACTTAAGCACATGAATCTGTTTTCCCTAAAAAAGCGTAGACTCAGAGGTGACTTGATACAGGTCTTTAAGATTTTAAAGGGAATTGACAACATCAAAAGTGACCAAATGTTCACATTGAATGCGAATCAGACAAGAAACAATGGTCTCAAACTGTCCGGAAATAGATTCAATTTGGAAGTAGGTAGAAACAACTTTGCCAACCGTGTAGTTAATGAATGGAATAAACTTCCTGCACAGGTAGTGCAATGTAGTTCAGTTCGAAGCTTTAAGAATCATTTAGATAAATACCTAAGATGCTGTAATTATTATAATTTATGTTATATTATTTGTTTTTGTTTTGTTATAATTTGTCTGTCTGATTTTCATTTATTATTAGTTATATGTCAATTTATTATCATTTACTATTTACCTGTTTGTTTGTTATTCAACTATACCAATGCATTTATTTGTGTATTTTAATTGTTATTTACATTGTTATAGTTTTAATTTATTATTAATATGATTTTTTTTTTTTTTTTTTTTTGCATCCGACCTAGATATGGATCAAAAGGTCTCCTGTCGGCATGCTTTGCCTTTGTAATCCTTTGTAATCCTTTGTGAGGAAACTTGAAAATATCAAGAAGAAAATTAATAACTGTGAAAATGCTGTGGTGTTCAATTCAGTGTGTATAAAAGAAAACCTGCGCCCTAAGTATATATACATATATATATATATATATATATATATATATATATATATATATATATATACACGTGGAGTTATAATAGACAGCATTGTTGTAGTTGTTCAGTTTTTCCTTCGTATTCTCTATTTTCCTGATAAGAGATTTTCCATTGACTGGGTGGATTGAAACTAGGTCTCTATATTCTTCCATTTGTTCTTATTTGATATCAACGTTTCGTCTTAAACAAGACATTATCAAGATATAACTGAAATAACAAAAATTACATGGTAACAGTAAAGGTACTAGACAATAACAAGATATAACTGAAATAACAAAAATTACATGGTGACAATAAAGGTACTAGACAATATCAAGACACAACTGAAATAACAAAAAATTACATGGTAACAGTAATAATAAAGGTGACAAATTTATAAAAATAAATACGGAGACTTACGTATTTAAAGAGAAGGAAGGGTGTGACAGAGCTGGGGATGACAGAAGTATATATACCTAAGATCAGGTCAGACCAAGGGGGGGGGGGAGGAACAGACAATAAGGACCTCAGAGGTCAAGGGTAAGGGGGGGTTGGGGGGAGGGTTAGGCGGGTGCGGTCACCGAGGGTGGGGGAGGAGGTGGAGGGAGAGAGAGAGAAGGGGTAGAGGGAGAGGGTATACATTGGAACCAAATGAAGATATGAAAGTGTGAAATTCGGGGAAATATAATTGTTTACTTTTTCACAAAACATTTTTTCCCGTTGGTGTACTCAAGTTCTTAATTTATTACGGAGTCCAGATTAATCTAACCATGGGTTTGAGCTCAGTTGTGGCAAGGGGCTCTGGGCGCTGAGTTGCAATGAAAGCGTTCCAGGTTTTGCAATTGCAAAAAGGACTAAGAACACTCTTTACTGATATGTTGAGGTCGCCGGGACTAAAATGCCATTCTTGTGTCTTTGGGCGTCGCCTCTTGGAATTCGTGTGTTTATCGATGAATAAGCACAGATACAATCATACACACACAAATACACATAAGCACACACACACACACACATAACACAAATACATACAGTATACACACACACGTAAAATTAAACTGTCGTAATACTCTATAAAAACCAATGAAAATGTGTCTATGTGTGTGTGCTTGCGCGCGTGTGTGTGTTTAGTTCTAACGTTACTTCTGCCCTTTTTGCAGACGGACCGGAAGTCGTCTTCCCGAACTAATGACCAATTTCCTCCTCAACACTCGCTCGTTCCCATTGCCTTGTCCACCGCCTTGGCCGGCTGTCCTAAAGCGCCAAAATGTTTTGTTCCCCAATTCCCTAATGACCCGCTCCCTCACAAATGAGAATTATACGCGCGACCAGCCAATACCTCCTTCTTCGTTAAGGGACGGATCAAATCGTTGTTTGTTATGAGTATCCTATTGCTTCTTGCGAGATTTCTGCTTCAACCTAAGAAAGAAAACCGTATTTCTCCAATATCAATTGTTCTGAGTTCTCATAACCTGTCAGTATAAAAAACAGGAAAATGGCAAAAAATCACAAAGTAACTTCCAAGTGGCGAATATGCTAATTAGCACCTGAAGCTACTTCTCCCTCTTCAGTTTGACCATCTCCCCTCTTCTTTTCGTCTTACGTGGATCCAACACTTTTTTTAATTCCATTTTTTCTCTTTCATTTTGCCTCTTTGTTTCTCTTTTAATCCTTTCCGTATTCTATCTCCTCCTCAACTTTTATTTTCTCTCCCTCTCTCTTTCTCACTCCTCTGTCTCTGTTTTCTTTTTATATATAATCTTCTAGTTGTGTCTGGATTTCCCTATGAAAGACATACTTTTAAAATCTTTATCCCGGTAAACGCTTTTTATTACTCGAAAATATAACGTTACTGATTTTATGGGCTAAACTTGTAAGAATTAGTCAGTACAGTTAACTAGAGACCAAGAAAATTAAGAATTCTAAAAAATGTCATCCCAGCACAACAGAAAACCTTCTGTTTCTTTTTTTTCACGTTTTCTGGATCTTGAAGGACAGTTATGGATCTTATGTCTTTTGTGCATCACTTACTGAGGCCCATCCAGTCATATATGGGTTATTTAATTACCTTAGTCTAGTTTCTCTGGATTGATGAAGTAACTAACGAGGCAGTTACCCATTACCTTCCCTTCCTACATAAACAACCTTCCCCTTTCATCTCTTTTACTTCCCCCTCCCTTCTTCAGCTTTTTCCTCAACTAATAATACTACTCCTCCTCCTCTTCCTTCACCTTCTACTCCTACGCCTCCTCCTGAAGTGCCCTGCATTATGCAAGGTTATCTTTTTTTATACTTATCAAACTTATTACAGGCTGACACATTAGTACTGATATTATATCCGAACGATGCTGTAATAAGATGAGATGAACCTCAATTGTGAAAGTAATCATGTATTGCGCTGCGAAATTCAGACGACATGACGTCACATTGCTGATGGTGGTGAAGTTGAGTTTTATTTGCCAAATTAACTTTCAATTATATAGAATAGAAGAACATACACAGTGACATGTATTATCACGTGACATCCTTTTAATTTTCTTATTTGTATACTTATTTTTAATTTGAAACGAAAGAACATTTAACTATTTAATCCAGGGTTTTTGTGCAATGATTAACTACGCTGAAAATAACTGTACGACGCCATATGTGAACACTTCTTTTTATTTTTTTATTGGGGTGCCCTTCGTAACTTTTGCGTCGTGACTCGGATTCGAACCCACACTCTTGTGGTTGCTAGACACGCGAACTACCACTGAACCAAAACAGCCCCCTATTTTTATCTTTTCATTAAGTAACAGCCTATATCTACGTTACATTTATGTTTCTCTTTAGAAGACCATGTACAATAATCTGATCTTTAATATTCCTGATCCTTATTTTTATTTCTATAACAGGAGGGGTTGCCAGTGATCAATTTCTTTATTTCCTGTGAAATATACTAGAGCAGATTTTTAACAAAACATTCAATATGATCACGTATTTGCTGGAACCGGATGTTGATCATTTGTTCCTCATAGATTTTCTAACCACGACAGACAATATTTTTCTTCTAATGATAGGTATTTAAAGTAAATATAGTTATCAAGTAAATGACAGCGTGAAATTCATGACAGTTATGTGATAATGATAATAGAATGACAACCATCACAAAGATAATGAATATTATTAATCAGTAAAAATGCATTCACGGTGATATGGTAATGGAATGAATCTCAGCAAAATATAATAACAACAATAACAATAGAAATAATTGATATTGAAAATGCTCTTCTCATTTCTATGGATAATTGCCATATCAATCATTAGTAGTAATTATTGTTTTGGTAATGACGGGAGCGTGGTAAATGACTCCAGCACTAATTATTGCACAAATTATACTAGTGATATTTGCGTTGATAGAGTAACGGTAATTGTTTTCGAACGGTAATTAGTTATGCCTTTATCTTTTACTATGAAATATGGGTGACAGTGAGTCAGAGGTTAGTTTGAAAGGTAAGAGGCTGGAGGAAGTAGAGAGCTTCCAATATGTGGGGTCACATGTAGAGGGGAATGGAGGAAAGAATAGAGTTGGAGGGTGAATTGTAGGGTAAGAAGGCGAGGGTCCTACACCAGGAGGCGCGTAACTGCAGCCCTATGCATTTGGGCTGCTGGGGCAGGTAACAGTCACTGTTGGGAATCGGAGAGAAGCACATGGCTCGAACCCACGACTAAGTGAATACGAGACCTGGACGCTTCCGATGACACCACCAGCTCACAAGGGAAGCAAACAAGTAAATATCTTCGGGTGGGGAGGAGAAGGAGGAATAGATATTTGACAATGAACATAAAGAGAAGACTATACGAAAGAGCTGCGTGGAACAGAGATTTGGAAATTGAAAGACGTGGCGAAGACGAAAGGTAACGGAACGATCAAGAGATCGATGGGGTCAAGCTGGAGGGAAGATGATGATGATGATGATTTGAGAGAGAAAAGAGGGCGTGCGTGCGTGTTGGGGGTCAGTGAGTGTAAGATGCAATAATCAGAGGAGAAAGCAGGAGGGGGGGGCAAGATGGTGGGAGGTGGAGAAATGTCTTCCGGTCTTCTACCACCACCACCACTACCCACTACTACCAACCACCATCCTTGCGGCACTTGCCAGCCAACCAGACGACACTTGTCATGTGACCTTGTGGTGCTTCTCTTCTGTGCTCTTTTTGCGCAGAGCCATTGTGACAACTGTTCCTGTGTGAAGAGTTCACTTTTTAGATCATCGTCATCACTCGACAGAATGGTTTCGCTCATTTGGCTTTCTGTCCACCAAAGTAAGACTCGTCTCTACAGCCAAGGGATGGTGTCTAAAGATGCATGGAGGCGTCCCTTGCAGAAGCAGAACATAGTTAATCAAAAGGACAAGAAATGGGGACCTTACAGACTCCGGACAAAATGTCACACTTCCTCTCCTGGATATAGTCTCAAAGGAGCGTATTTGGACACCTTTAGGTAGACACACTCTGCTAGATCCGATGTGAGTGTGTTGTCAAGTAAATTTCCAGAAATAGTGAAGGTCAGAAACCTTCGCCAGGAGGTGCTGTGTAGCTGCGACCAAAGCAGTCACCTTTACCCAATGCGAGCTATCCTTCTGAAGAAGGTAACAGTTACTGCTGGAAATTGGAGGAGTGCGGGATTCGAACCCACAGTTACACCACCAGCGCAATGGAATGGATGCTTAACAAATAATCTTTTGACACCTAAAGATGAACACCAGTGAAAAGGACAGACAGATTAGAAACGGATAACCCACTACCAACAGTCTGCAGACAATCAATCAACTAGTAAAAAAAAACATAGAATACAGTCAAGTTTTGTGTTTAGTATTTGTAGATTACGAAAAGGCCTTTGACTCGGTAGAGAAAATGACAACACTAAGCTCTACGTGCAGAGAGAATACAAACCAGTGCAATGTAAGGCTTCCATAGGAAAGTTACGGTTGTGATTCAACTAAATAGCATACTGATATATTCAGTATCAATAAAGGATTAGAGCAGGAATAAGAAAGTGGACTGGAATTATAATACTGTTGTGGGGACAAAGAGTCGGAAGTGGTATTGGGCAGGGCAAGAATTCTGCAAGGAAAATAGCAGAAGGAACAAGTGTCTTACTAAGTGGACGCCGCGGGATGACATACAAAAGATAAGGAGACAGGATAGAGAAGTTTGCAGGGGTGACGGGACAGATGTTGGCACGGTCGTGCCAGTCATGGGAGGAGGCTGGAAGAGGTCTTTGTTCAGTAGTGAACTTCGCATGACTGACGAATGAACTTCGATATCACGCTGCTGAGTTGGACCAAGACAACGGGACCGCACAGCCTCGGAGATCTCGTTAACTAAACCACAAGTAACCTATTAACCGAATGATGACGTCAGAAGGAAGGATCAATGCGACGACATGACGTCATAGACTTATGTCCGTGCTTCCCCTCCTTTATGGTCATTTCTATGTGATAACCTATCTTAGTGATTTGTAGGTTCGATCCCAAGTATAATAATGTGTCTTCGACATGATGTGATGCTCACTCCTGCGTGGCTGGACACGTCGCGACAGACTCGCATGTGATGTAACGGTGGACCAGGCTTGGCTCAGTTGTTGTTGATGTCGTTGGCTCGGACGTAAACATGAGACTCACCCAATACTATGCACGTTTAGTATCTTGTATATGCATAGACATACACACGGGGGCACACACACACACACACACACACACACACACACACACCTGAAAAAATGGCTGAAACTACGACCCTCTTCAAGAAGAGACTGATGACACACTTCTTCACAGCTTCATATAACTTGGACAATTCAGTGATGAAATCATATTTTGGACTTTAGATATTCTACGTGGGGGGCTTGGAGAGCCGTCATCGGCTGAAAGCCCCTAGAAGACATCACCTAAGTAACCTAGTAACCTAAGTGTAATTCACCGTTGTCTTAGATCATGTGTTGGACTCGTAATCGACAGCTATTTCCATCAACTCATATATAACCGATTCATGGGTAATTCTGTGACCTTACCCGTACACACACAAACAACTCCCCGCCCAAGAGAGTTTGAGTAAAGACTCGCAGCGATACTGAAATTATCTAAGCCCTGGGTGCGCGCGCGCGCGTGTGTGTATGTGTGTGTGATTAACCATGGTCTTGGATCACGTTTTGGACTCGTGACCGACAGTTATTTCCCTACCAGAAGAGGGCTCAGAGCTCATATATGACCGATCTATGGGTAATGCTGTGACCTTCGTGTGTGTGTGTGTGTGTGTGTGTGTGTGTCCGCGCATCTGTGTCTGTGTGTGAAGGAGAGATACACATGCATACAGATAGGTACGTGAACACACACACACACACATACACACACACATCCGTGCACATTAATCACACACAAAGAGAATGAGAGATAGAGAAGATGTTTGGCAATAAATATTACCAGGACGTTTGAAACATATTTTCGGCAACTGGTCCGCAAAAATTCGCCCGTTTCGTAAATTTCTCTAAGTTAAACGTCAGCCGCGTCCGAACGCTCATTCTCGTCTATAACTTCGGCCTTTGTGCGGTGTGTCCGGTTTCTCTGTACAAGTAAAAAAAATATCTATGCTATCCAGACGCCCTTGGTGGTGTCGGGTGCATGTATGGCCCAACGCTAAATCCATGACTAATATTTCCGCTGATCAGATCGGTCGATGGGATGTTGGACACGTACCAGTGAAGCCACGTGGACTCATTCGAACTTAGCAGAGAATCGCGGTCTACGAGAAATAAGGAGTAAGAGGCTTCTTTGTCGTCCTATTTTCGTTGGTGCTTCGTCTCGTTTACTTTCCTAGACCGGTCGTTCCATCCTGATGTCTCTCCCACCCGCGAGGTGTTGTCGTAATTATGTAGAGAGCCTTTCCCCGTTTCGTGAGGGGCAAACGACCTGTGCGAAGTCGTCTTCGGTAAGTTTTTCTCCAAACCAGCGGCCGAGAATTTGACTTCGGTCGGAGGCTCGTGGAAGAGCTGCTTGGGGGCGACACTTCCGCAGCTCAAGTAAAAGCTTTCAAACTTGACCTCCAGCACCGCTTCGTGTCCGCACGTCCAGCCGAGTCGATGCAGACATTGACGCCCTCCCAAAGCGCCCATCACGGATGCCACCCTGTCAGGGGGCTTGCCGATCTCGATGCCATGCTCTTGCCGAGGTACTGGGAACGCTTCGACCCCGACGAAGTAGATGAGCCAGAACGCCGTCAAAATAACAATCGAGGCTTCTCTCCGGTTCATGTGACAGCCGCGCGTCATTTTCAGTTGTAGAATTCCTACCCCCGGTTCCTAAATGAACCCTCTTGCCTGGGATTCACTGAAAATATATTTTGGTTACCTTAACCGCTTTTCTGTGAAGAAGATTTCCTTCGGTTGAATAAAATCTCCTGGCGGCAGAACAGAACGAAATTACAGTCCATCAATGAGAAAAGGGCGGGGAGGAGCCTACTACGCCAGGAGGTGCCGAGTAGCTGCTGCGGCCGAAGCCGTCACCATTTCCCCATGATGTGCTTTAGGGGCTAATGGGGGGCAGGTAACAATTACTGCTGGGAATTGAAAAGGGGTGCGGGATTCGAACTCACAACTGAGCGGACCCGAGACCTACACGCTTCCGATTACGCCACCAGCACACAAAGTTCCATATCATCTTAACCTTGATGATGGAATGGGTGGGAATGATTTTATGCCTTTTTCTTTTTGGCTACCCCCCTTGTAAGGGGGAAAAAGCCTTGGTATATGTATGTATGTATCTTAACCTTGAAGAGATTATCCTATATAAAGCTAGTTATAGTTTACCATTACTATCCTTTATTGGATTTTAGAAATGTAAACACACAGTGAGATCACTAACTTGCTGTGACTCGGTCGAAACTAGATTATTCTCCAATATCCGCACTTTCAAGCCCACGACTTCTGGCCCATTTTTAGGTTCAAACTGGTTCCCAGAGGAGCACGTGTATCGCGTGAATGCTTCGCAGGACCGTTACCAAGGGTTACCATAAGCATGAAGGAATTATTACCAACTTAATGGTGATGCCTGGTCGCAGTAGGCAGGTCAAGAATTAGACCTAAGCACAAGTGTGGATTTTGTAAGGTTCTTTAGGCAGGCTTTTACGAGACGCAGGGGGATAATCTAAAATGCAAGATATTTTTCATCTCTTCTAGTCATATTTCGTCTTTATTTGAATTTCTTTGAGTTTTTCCTCGCCGTCCTCCTCTTCTCCAATGACCACAGCCATCTTGGATTGGCATCCACCCTGCGCAGTGAAATTTCTTATGCACGCGTCGTTTCTGGCACATCATTATCATAATAATCAACAGCATCGTCATTATCACAGATAAATATAGTACGATATACATATGCAAAAGAGATGTCAACATAAAAAGACCTATTGGTCCCTACGGGGCTGCTTGGGAATTGAAGGGGGTACTGGAAACAATGGAGACCGTTAAGAACAAATGACTTCGGTGCATCAACTCACGATGCTGAGAAAAAAGTGAGATTGAGATTAGACTCCATATATTTTCTAGATGTATACATTTAGGTTATATCTTTTTATTCTTATAACTAAGAGAGATGGGAGGATACTAGGAAAGAAGAGGAAAGGGGTGGGGAAAGGAGATAGAGTGTGAGAACGAAGGAAAGAGACAAGAGATGAAAGAAGACTTGTGTGGATAGTCTTCCCTCTCCTTGACCTTTTCCCTCTCTTCCTTCCCTCCCCCCTCCTTGATCTTACGTCTGCTCTAAGCCTTATCCTGTCCTTTTTTACATATTCACCCCTGAAGGAGCATTTTGACATTTTCCATTTTTTATTTCATTTTTTATTTTGAAGATTGACGACCTCCACACTCGGTGGGTTTAGTGTTCGCGTTTTCTCCCCCATTTTAACCTCACCTTGTGGTAGAAGTGTGATGGAAATTTTTGTCTGTTCACCCGGCATGCATCGACCAATCGAGAGCATGACTGGCTCAAATGGCGCGTGTCTCAACTGTCGTCGTCACTTGTGTTACAAATAAAATAAAATCAAGTCTATCTCATCTGACGATACTGTTAACACTGGAAAAATCGTTCGAGTTGCCGGAAAGAAACGGATGAAACCAAATGTCTGCGACCGGTTTCTGCGGGAAACTGGTCTAACCGGTGGAACACCTGCCTCGAGATGCGACATGACGTCACTTCTGTCACAAACAGTTGCAGTCTCTTCTTCATTTTTCCCTCTTTTCTTTCCTACTTATTTCCTTTTCTTTCCTTTCTGTACTTCCTCTCCTCTCCCAAATGCCTAGTTGCAGCTTCTTCCTCTGTCGTCCTTTTCTTTCTTTTCAACACCTTTCTTTTTTTTTCTTCCGAAAATACTAATTTTGCGCTTAACCGTAGGACTAGATGGGAAACGCAGACACATGCTTATCCTCAAACAGATGACAGAGAGACTGGTTACGCTGGACTCATGATTATAATGATTTAATAAATAAATATACTCTGTTCCTCATGTACGTGTGCAAATGAAAGATTAGATTTAGTAATATGAAGACTTAAAACGTAACGTCTGTCGATGCCACGTAATAAGAGCGCTACGTATGAGAAAGTATTATAAAACAATGTACACAAGTTCAAATACATATCCATGATGAATTAATATATTCCTGCACACAAATATATATTACACATACATATATATTATATACATGGTAAATGGACACTTGAATAGAGTACACATACATACACCCATTCCATGTATACATACGTGTTCATTATGTGTGTGTGCGTACGCGTGCGTCTGTTTGTATGTGTAAGTCCATTCTACGGATGGCCGTTATTATGAGATGCAGAGCCTGATATTTGAATTTTCCTAACGCCTAGGCGATTTCCAGACCTTCAACTTGCAAGTCATTCCCTGTGATTTTTTTTATATTAAATTAAAAGCAGTTTTGTCTGTAAACATTCATAATGATGTCATGACAAAACTTAAAGTCAGCATATCTTCCAATCTCGTTTGGTACAATGATTTTTTCTTTGATATAAAGAATAAGATTTAAACTGCTATTTCATTTTCTAATTCATTCGCAGAGGGCACCGTTCCACTCTACAAACAACTTTATTGGCCCCAAACCTTTCTCAGCGAGTTCCATGACTAAGCACGGAAAAGATAATTCTCTTGATTGAATTTCTCAGGAACCTACAAGTTATTTCTTCTTCTTTTTTTATTTTTTCTATTTGCTGAAAATGTCTGTAAGCACTCTTTTTCTTAAATGCGCTCGAAGTTACACTCTTAGGATGAAGATAAGATCCATCATCGTTTTGCAAACATAAAATCATGAAGATTAATTGTTTGACCAAATACTTTATGGACAAAATACTAAATTCTGAAGCTGAGTAACACTGATCACATTACCAATTCTTTTGTTAGACAATAGATCCTGCATTGATTCTATAGGAAACGAATTAATTTTATTATAGATCTTTCTATCAACTCTCTTGTATAGGGGAGAGGGGGCAATACGCCTTTTTTTAGTTACAAAAAGATTACTTTAAACTGCGGATGTATTCTCCTCCTGTAAAATATTAGCTCAGAGGTTAATCAGTTTCATTTCCTGCGCTTTTAATCTCATTGTAGAGATAAAGTGTTCCTTGCAGCTATACACCTACACGTTACGTGAAACAGCTACAGGATGACTAGGCTGTCTGATCTGTGACGTCTTTTTCAAGCACGTGACGGTTCACGTGCGTGTGCACCTGTATGATCGTGTATCCCTCTTGTTTAATCTCCTTTGTTCAAGTGTTTGCGCGTCTGTCTCGTGTGAATCAGATTCTGCACGGACAGGCGATCATCTGCCGTTCCGTGCGCGAGCTGACGGGATGTGCGAGTGTGTGAGCGCGGGTGCGTGCACACTTGTTCTTTCTCAGTTGAGCATTACAGGCCAGTGCCTCATCTTGCGATACAGTTTTGGTTATATTCATTTAAGTTTATAATACTTACTCATGCGTAGTCCTTCGCGTTTTCTTTGAAACCGTTTCTGCCGCCGATCCACTGATCTTCGTGCAGAATATTGTAATCATGATTTTTGTTATGAATTTGTATTTACGCAATCTATGTAGTAAACATCAATTTTCGGGTCCTTCCCTCTACTAGATATTTTTCTAGTGCCAGCTAGAACAATATATATAACAAAAACCACAGAGATACAAGTGTTAAAAGTGGACGGGGGCTTGCTCGAGGGTATTGTGGGTAATGTCGCCTTCGTGTGAGGTTTTAAAAACACGGCCCCCTAACCTATGATTCAAATTTATGATATTGATGATGAAACATATATTTCTTTAATTTCATATAAAGACAACACGACCCTCAGCTTCCAACAAGTATACATATATACGATTGTACATGTTGAGACATACTCCGACAGGTTGACCTGGGAAGGAAGAGAAAATTATAAAAGGCTTAATATGAGTTTATTCCTGACTAGTTTCGCAATAAACTTTCTCCTTTGATAAAGCTCATTACTAAACAAGTCAGGAATAAACTCGGATTAACAGATTCTTGTGCTTCCTCTTCCGATCCACGTCAACCTGTGTACGTGTGTGTGTCTTTGTGTGTGCGTGTAAAAGCGTTGATCTTTCCTTCCAATATTGTGCGAGTAGTTGCTAATGTTTGCGCTTGCTTCTCTTGCGCGACAGTGCCGTTACAGACATCACGTCTATTTCCTGCTTTCTCTTTCTTTTTGCTGATGGTCATCACAATTGTTCTCCTAAATCTGTTTTCGTCTTCTGCCATTTCAGCTAGTTTTCAGTTTCGAAATCTTGTTTTCACAGTGTGTGTGTGTGTGTGTGTGTGTGTGTGTGTGTGTGTGTGTGTGTGTGTGAGTGTGTGTGCGTATGTGTGTGCGCGAGCGCGCGTGTGTGATTCAGCATGGTCTTGGATGACGTGGTGAATTTGTAATAGACGGGTACAACCTCAGGGATAGAAATTTCATAACCCATATAATCCGATCTATGGGTAATGCTGTGACCTTACACTGCATGCATACACCCACACACACGTGATTATTTCCGTCATTTTTTCTACTCTCTTTAGTGACCTAAACACGATTATAAGGCCACCTCTCTTCTCTCCTCTAGTGATGGCAGGTCCAGTGCATTTAATCTCTCTTAGTACTTTTTATCTACAAGGCTGGAAACCAATTTCATCCCTGCTCTTCGTATTCACTCGTTCTTTTTTATAATTCATTAAAGAGCGAGATTATTCACAAATCTGTATATGCTGGCTTCAAAGACCACATATCCTCCTACTTTGTAGAAGAGACCATACAACCGTTGCGTGTGTGCACTTGCCTGCATTCGTGAATGTGTGCGCACGCGCGAGTAAATGTATTGCATAACATACTGTACACCCATCGCCCCCAAAGCAGATATAATCTAATGCCCAACATGTGTATAATCACCGCTTTGGATTATAGATTTGCGATGTGAAGTTCTTTAACAACCTCGCAAAATTATTTGTATCTATTATGAACCTAAAGACACTTCAGAGAATAAGGTTTAACACCAACCGCTGTAGTATTTACAAGTAAAACTAATTGTACACAACACGTTCCTCCGTTCACTCACACACAGCTTCCTCTAAACCAGCGGTTCTTAATCTTTTTCAGTGCCCTTAGTACCCCTTCATTAATGATCTCAGAAATTTTTCTCGTACCCCTATCCAATATAAATACAGTGTAAACAAATGAAAAGGATTAGTGATATAGACCATGTTGAAAAATTATTACATATATTCCATTACTGAACAAAGGTACGTTTTATATGAAATTGAAAATGTCAGTTAGTAGGCTACAAAGAATGCACACCATGCTTTCTCATAGTAAATATACAGTACCCCTTAGGGGTACAGGTAGCCCAGGTTAAGAACCTCTACACGAAGACGCACTCTTTATAAAAGAGTCAAGATTAAGGGAACGTCTGAAGGGGGTCTGGGTCGCTTAAAACCTCCTTCAAGCTCACCCTCCCCACCCCACCAAAAGTCTATACTCAACCAGAATTAAGTGAGTAAAGTGCGCCATTGTGTTGAGGAAGGTCAAGTCACGGTCACAAAACGTAGGAAATGCAATAACTCACCGGTTAGTAGGGGGGCTACAGTTATTGAGCAAAGCACGGGTCCAAGGAGTCCAAACGAACGCGTGAAATTAACGGTCAAACGGTCTATGTCGTATACGTGCCAACCAGCCAGTGACTTAATAGATGCGTTCACGGACAGTATTGAACTGTGAACATTCACGTTTTGGTCTCCTCACGCGGAAGAACTTCATCAAAACAAACACGAGATTATATATATATATTCCTTTAACCCGAGTGTCCTTAAGAATTTCTAACTCGCACTCTTGATGACGTTTCTCTGTGCAAATGCAATAGATATGCGTGGATTCACACGGAATATTTATCTATTCATCACATATAACGCCTGCTGATCTGCAATGTTTTTCTTTCGCCGGATCGTCACCATGCTGAAAAAATGTTTTTGATACTCGATCTTGTGAAGTACGCCAACGAGTGCGGCAATTACTGATCAGGTCTTCATTCTCTCAAAAGCCGTTAGGTCTCACCGAAGGTGATGGCTGTGAACACTTGCTAACCGTCGGAAGAAAACTTCCATTAACCAATATCTACTTCATAATACGTCTGTTCCGTTTTCGGACGCTGCACGTCCGTCCGCTTTGCTATTCGACGATGTATACACAGTAAATTTTGGTGGATCCTGTGGACTCGTGGAGCGTCGTCGGGTCGCGCGACGGTGGCGGACGTACGATATCTCGTTTCTTTCACAGTCTTCATTGGATATGTACAGTGTACGAAACTTTCAACTACATCGCTCATTATACATGCTGACTTGCATGGTCCAAACGAAAAGTTAGGAAGCAGTTGTCTAATAAGCATGGCAACTTCACCTGATAGGTGGACGAACCAACTGTAATGTTATGGAACTGGAAGCTTCTCGCTGGCTGTTTTTCCTTTCAGTTTTCAAATAAAATCTCCAGGATATCTTAATTCTGAGACATTTTTTAAATAAGGTTGTTTATCTTTAGAATATTCTACAAAATAGATACGAAATACTCTGAAACAGTAGCTTACTTTCTTCCTCATTTTCAACTATGTATTAGATATTCTCCTTTATATCAATGAGTCTCATATGGGTTCTTGGCTACATGCTTTATACAGCCAATATTTTAAGTTGTTTTGATACATCCCTAATGACCAAGTCAATCAGCTTTTAAGACAGAATAATGATCGTTTTCAACTTCTAATCTCCGTTCTACTGAGCTTGACTGACTACCTCTACCACTCAATTTCTATGGTGCGCTATTGTCCCCATTTACAGAAGCGTTGAATATATCCTAGAATATACTAATTAATTTGTATTCAACGTTTGTGTCCCCTGGTATTATGATGATATTATCAAGATATCTTATACAAGTGATGACTCTATTCTTTATTTGATCTCAGTAGTATCCCTGAAACAGTGTTTAATCTCTGATGTAGGACGGGGCAGCATGGCTTCCCCTGTGTTGCATTCTGCATTCAAATCTAGAACTTTAACTTGCCAAACTAAAGGAAAAGTTAGTTCCATTTGCACGAAATCAGGAAGCCAAGTCTTAAAGAAATAAAGTGCAACGTATTTCTATTTCCAACTCCAAAACAACAACTGACAAACCTCTAATTGAAGGTAATATGAGAGTAGCTAGGATAGCTATCACGTCATCGGCTTTTTTTTTTTTACTTTTGAAAATCGAAGGGTGACTCAGTATAGGAGTGTGTGTAGTCTTGGCCACACCAACGAAATGTGCATATATATGTAGGATATGTATGCACATCTTTGTGAATGCACCCTTTGCTAATATTAACAGTGGTATGAATCTGTTAAATCCACATCTATAAGAGAATTTAAAGGGGGTGGGGGTTGACACTCCACCAGCCGACGCAATTGGTATTGGCTGAGGTGGCTGTATAGGCGGCGCACAAGACCCTCAGATGTTGTCGGGGGCTCTCCCTCTCCTCAGAAAAGCAGTTGCGGGGCAGAGCTGTAGGTAGTGCTCGGGGGTGGCTTCAGAATGGCGGCAATGTTGACATCTTCGTTCTTTTTGCGTAGGATGGCTTTTTATTTGCCAGAAACAACGGTCTTCCAGCCTCAGTCGGAAGAGCAGAGTTTCTACTTTTCTAGGTGTAGAGCGAGAAAGTACAAGGGGCTCGTAGTCGGTGATTGCCCTGTACCACCTCGCCCTCTCTGATACATCTGCCTCCAGTCTGTGCTGGGGGAACCGTTGTACCTGGCTAAGAGCCCTGGTGCGTAGGCGCAACTGATTTCTGCTGAGAGGGACGACAACATCGACTTCAGGTCTTTGGCGCGCCGCTTCCGCTGCCGCGTCGGCCGGCTTCATTGCATGGACGGTGGTCCAAAGGATACCGTGTCGAGCTCATGTGCAGATGGTTGTGAGTTCGATTCTCGGGACCCATCGTTTGCTTCTTCTTGCGCTGGTTGCCGACGGGGAGGAGAACATAAGAACATAAGAATGAAGGAGACTGCAAGAGACCATAAGCCCTACACTGGGCAGCTCCGTATCCATCACCACCTGTCATCCCCATCTATAAAGTTGTCTAATCGTTTCTTAAAAGAACTGATAGTTTCAGCGCTTACTACATGGTTACTAAGTTTATTCCATTCGTCGACCACCCTATTAGTAAACCAATTCTTGCCTTGTGCGCCGCCTATGCAGCAACCCAAACATCGGCCTACAAGGCACTCGGCGGCTTACCGCAACTGACAGGGCTTGCCCTACCACGGGTTTCTTACTTCACAAGGGGGGGGGGGGCGGGCGCCGCCGCCCCCTCACTGGAGATCCATCTCAGCTGTGTCAATATTGAATGGACTGAATAACTTCAAACATTCATTCATTTAAACGTATAGATGAATGGATAAATACATGTATACACATACAGTACACAAACGCACGAAACCCAATCCAAATCCAGGCGAACAAAACGTATCAAACAGCAGACAATAGGCAAATATTTGAAAGCATTTTTTCTGAAAGGTTTGAAGAGTTAACGATCCCTTGATGAAACGTTTGTAAACAACGTTCATTGTTGAAGATTCGGTTCTGTTTAAACTGTTTGCCAGCGAGGGCGTTGTTATAGCCACAATTAGGTATTGTATCAATATATGCTATGATTTATGCAAATATGTTTATAATAATAATAATGATTATAGTAATAATAATAATAATTATAATAATAGTAATAGTAATAATAATAATAATAATAATAATAATAATAATAATAATAATAATAATAATAATAATGATAATAACAATAATGATAATGATAATAATAATAATAATAATAATGATAATAATAATAATAATAATAATAATAATAATAATAATAATAATCATGATAATAATAATAATAATAATAATAATGATAATAATAATAATGATAATAATAATAATAATAATAATAATAATAATGATGATAATAATAATAATAATAATAATAATGATAATAATAATAATAATAATAATAATAATAATAATAATAATAATAATAACAATAATAATAATAATAATAATAATAATAATGATAATGATAATAGTAATAACTGATAATAATGATGATGATAACTATACAATAGCAGTAATAATGATAATAACGATAATGACAATAATGAAAATAATTATTAAACTTTCTGTCTGTCAAACTTGTGTTGGTGAGAACAGAACCTCCGGATTATCTATTAAACCAAAAATTGACCTCTTTCGTGATATTGGCGTTCTTGATTTTGTTCCGAGTTATGTCAAACAATCTTCATTTCATTTAATTATTATTCATTAATATTATAATTTGTTTATGTATTTCTATTATTATTTTACTTTATCTTATCTCATTTTCCCTTATTCTATTTTGTTTTATTTTATTTTATTTTTTTATATTTTCTAATTTTTTATCGTTTCTTTATCTAAATTATTTTATTCTATCTATCTATTTATTTATTTTTTAAAGGGTGGTAAAGGGGCAATGAACTGAGATCCCTTTCCTGGACGGGGTACACCTCCTCACTGGAATGGACTCGCCCATCAATAACATCACGAAACAAAAATCGTGTGAATCTCTATATCTTGCTTAATAGGTTAAGACAGTGAAGAATTTCACTTGGACTCTAAGACCTGCAGGAAGTGCATGAAAACGTGCTGTATTGAACAATTATTACCACTGAGACTGGAGAGGTCATTACTATATTGAAAATAAAGAGAAAGAAGAGCTGGATCGTTTAAAGAAAAATAAAAAGAGAACTTTCTGGTGATGAACTTAGGTGCACCATTTTACAGACTCTCTCTCAATCACACACACACACACACATACATACACAAACGCGCGCACACGCACATGCATGCACGCACACAAACTCGCGAAGTCATGGGAACAAATTAGAAAAGGCGATCTGTCTGAAGGATATTAAGAAATAGTCGTCAGTACAAACGCGTCAAATAATGGAATAGTCTAAATGAGCAAGATGAAGGCAAAATTGAATAATGAATAGAAATAGACGGAACCCCAAGAGCGTAGCTACTTTCCTGTAAATACAATAAGGTAAAAACAGAGAAACGACATCTGCCTCTAGAGATAAGAAGTGTAAAAACAAAAACGAACAATATCGTTTTTTATCAGCAATACAGCAGTGTAAGAGGTCGTTTTCATAGTTTTATATTAACTATTAATTTATCTATTTATTCATCTATTGTAATTTATTTGTTTATTCATTTGTTTGTTATTTATTCATTTATTTATTTATTTACTCAATTATCAACCTAATGATTTATTTGTTTTATCTATTTATTTGTTATATTTCATTTATACATTTATCTATTCATTTATCTATCTATTTATGTATTCATTTATTTACTTATCTATTTATTGCATAAACATGCACTGCGTGCATCCAGGGAGTGTATGTCAGACGACACACTGGCAAAGGAGATTATTACACTTATCCTCTCACGGATAAGGCAGATGATAAGAAAACGTCAACTGCTTCCTCAAGTAGATTGACGAGGAGTAGAGGAATAGGATCGTTAAATCTTAGGCAGAATAAAGATCTGAAATGAGATGAGTTATCAAGTCACTCAGTCTTTATGTACTAACGGGCAACTGTTTTTCTTCTCTGTTAAACGACGTATTATTTCATTGTCAACACGATCCGATCCGATGTTCGAATCCATCAGCTTCCCTGTGACTTTGACTTGGCCCACAAGAGAGTTGTCCACGTATGAGTTATCTACTATATCAATTTCATGCAATTCAATACCTTAAGGGCTTTGGTGACACCCCCTACGGACCAGAATCGCACATTATGTTTTCATAATTGAAGACTAATCTTCACGCAAGGATGAATGTTGAACACTTTTTCGTTTCTAATGTCCCTCGTGAAAATCTCCTTTTACCACCTCCAAGATTCCATTTCGTCGTGATACCGTTTCCAACGATATCACTGGTTATTAAGGACGAAATATTAACATGAGAGGTTGATTAGTATGTAGATTAATACCACATTTTCACACATAGAGAAATTATATTTGTTCTTATCAGATTGTAAACTGTTAGAAAAGTAGCTGGGTTCTTTCGAAGGGCTGTCTGTGAACTTGTGCCATTCTGTTCGTTTCTTGAATTGTAGATAAGTATGTTTATCATTGATTTTCTACTTTAAATAACGTAAACGCTAAATTTATCCCTCTTATCTTCATTCTTCTTAAAGTTTTGATCCTAATTAGTTGAGGATAAATTCAAAATATTTTCTACTTTTAATGGAAACGAAACATAAATGTCTTAACTGCTAGGCTGCTTCTTTCCTTCATGTTATCAACAAACGAAACAAACTTCATGTATAGAAGATCTGAGCCAATGTTCTTTGACGTTAACGACAAACGGGTACACGACAGAATGGCGAAAGACAGAAAGTCGAAATGACAGAATGTCGAAAGATTCTAGTCATCCATCAGAATCGACCGGAAAGTCTCATGGTCATCGCAGGGCATTTGTATTCAAAAATAATATTCATAAATTATAATCATGTTCATACAGGAAATGTCGGTTGCTGAGAAACTCAAATATTTCTCCAGGAGAACAACATACATAATCAAAAACACTCCTTATGTCATGAATCATTATGTACAATTAATATGTAACATATATTTACACAAATAACCGGTGAAACAAGTCATTCGACATTATGTCGTATTCGACCTTCTGTCGTTTAGACATTTTGACCATTCTGCATTGTGTCTTTCGACGTTCTGTCGTAGACACCGACAAACACGTCATCGGCGCAATGCTATTTCGTTTTTTTAATTTGTAGTTTGGTTCCTTGGGGACCGAAACGTCTTCTTATGCCTTGCTTTGCTATTCTATAGTATATGATATATGATATATATATGTATATATATATACATACATATATATATATATATATATATATATATATATATATATACGCTATAGCGTATTGGTTTACGTCACTGTACCTTTGTTACGGGTTAGCTGGGTTCGAATCCTCGGCTCGTCCACGTTTCAATTTCCAACGGATGCCTCCATCGAGCGATTTTTCAGTCTCGACTGCGATGGCATGGAATTAAAAGTGATTTAAGGTTGAAAAAAGATACATATATATACATATATATATATATATATGTATGTATATATATATGTGTTTGTGTGTGTGTGTGTGTGTGTGTGTGTGTGTGTGTGTGTGTGTGTGTGTGTGTGTGTGTGTGTGTGTGTGTGTGTGTGTGTGTGTGTGTGTGTGTGTATTTACTACCTACTTGTATTATACAGGAAGAGAGCTATGCTCGGGGTGACCCGTCTTTGTATCTCTCAGGATCAAGTTTTTTCTTGAAATCTTGAATAGTGTCTGCACACACTGTTTCGTTGTCTAATTTGTTCCAAGTATCTTTCAGTGCTGTGTGTGTGTGTGTGTGTGTGTGTGTGTGTGTGTGTGTGTGTGTGTGTGTGTGTGTGTGTGTGTGTGTGTGTTGCATACGATTTCTGAATCGAACGCATGTGGTTAAATAGAAAGCATCACGCAACACAACCTCCTCCACCCTTCCTCTAATCTCCATCACTGAGGCAATGATATACGGGTGACCAATTGCTTCGCTTCATAAACTGCAAAGGAGGCAATTCCCGAAATCAGATTTATGTGGACTGACTCACAAGATTTCACTCTGAAGGGTTTTGAGAAGAAGACGAAGTGGCTGCCGTGCGTGGCGCTTTTGAGAGATATTCGCTCCAATTCCTTTTGTTATTTTCATTAATTGAGAGAGCGGGTAGGTCGTGCGCGCGCGCGTCTGTGTACACAAAGAAGAAAAACAACAGAATTGGTTCTTGAAACGATGTTCGTTAGAGATCTTATTTTATTTCTTTTACATGAAAGGATAACCGAAGGGTTGGGAAGTAGAGAGGATATAATTAACAAAGCATTCAATCCTATTCAATTACCTTTCAGGATATGACTGTGTAAATATGTCTTTGTAAAAAAAAAGAGAATATACAAACAAAAAAATAATCAACATTAGTCTGAATATATTCGTATAATAGATCATATAAGAGGAGAGGGTGGGTGTGACTTAATAAAGAAAACGGATACAAACTGACTTTGTCCCAGTGAATCAAAATTATAAGATTATTGCTTTAATCAACTGATTGGTGCAAACTTCACACCAGGTGTATTTAAAAACATTTTGTGGTTAAGAGTAGGACGTGGGATGTTTTTCGTCGCTGTAATTATAAACTCGTGCAAAAATACGAACGTGTAATTATATACTTGCATTTCAATTATCTTAATGCACAAAATATACGTGCTTTGTGTACTGTGCTGCTTAGGCAAGTGTATACTCGGAAGAGTCCTTTTTGTAGTTTCATATGCACACACACACACATACATACATATATATATATATATATATATATATATATATTCTGTTTTGAAGGGTCGTGGTGACGTGACGGTACGGTCTTCGCCTTCTACGAAGCAAGCCGCTCAGGCGAGGGTTCGAATCCCAGTAGGAGAGTTTATTTCCAAAATGACACAAATATATATATATATATATATATATATATATATATATATATATATATATATATAAATCACTGAACTATCTTAGTCGATAACTGGTTTTCAAGACTAGAAATAAATCCGACTCTTGTACTCTCTCACACACTCGTACACACACACACACACACACACACACACACACACATATATATATATATATATATATATATATATATATATATATATATATATATATATATATATATATATATATATATATAATGTCTTTCAATGTCCGAACACGTCAGGTAAAAAAAATTGTGACTATATATTACAAGCTGAATTTATCTGTTCCATAGTACTTACACGCATTTTACAAGATTAGATTTGAATGAACGAGATTTCAACTCACAGTAATTCCATTTCAGTCAAATCCTCAAATAAGGACAGAAATCTTTCCTTCACTTTAGGATTCTCTGACAAATTAACGACTTCTTGTTGATTCTCTTTCATCATTTCTTCGAGGTTTTCTTCTGTGATGCTCTTCATATCGAACGCTTGACCCTCTTCTCGAAGCAAGGCAGGGACCATTAGAAGGCCCATCAGGATGCCGTGGAGCCTGTGAGCCTTGTAGTCTTCCAGGAGCTTCTGGAAGGTAAAGAGAGGTTCCATGCCGCCGGCGCTCAAGACCTCCTGGAAAATGGTGAAGTAGCAGTAGAGGAACATGTCCAGCGTCCTCCGACGGTCCTCTCCGTTCAGACTGGTGTACATCATGTAGCTCAGGTCGGTGCTGGCACTGCTCCTTCGAACAACCTGAAGGTCAACCAGCATCACTTCGACAGGCCGGCTTTCTGCGTCGTACCTACAGGAAGAGAACAGAATGAGATAAAGACAATTGAAGGCATTCAAATGCGCGAGCGCGCACACACACACACACACACACACACACACACACACACACACACACACACACACACATATATATATATATATATATATATATGTATATATATATATATATATATGTGTGTGTGTGTGTGTGTGTGTGTGTGTGTGTGTGTGTGTGTGTGTGTGTGTGTGTGTGTGTGTGTGTGTGTGTGTGTGTAAGGTACATATACATTTCTATTTGTTCAAATCTTGCCTAGGACTTGGTTAATTATATTTGTGCATCAAGCACTACAATGTTACCTGAAGAGCATATTGTTGGTCCAACAATCTCCGTGGGTGATTGCGATGAAAGGCTCCTCAGATTGAAGTTGCTCAAAATAATATTCCATGAACTTGGGTTGCAACTTGCCACGGAGGTACTGGACCACGTGGCCCTGCCCGCCAACCTTGTCGGCGAAGAGGGCGGTGCCCTCGAGAAGAGCGGCGAAGAAGGGTCCGTAAGCTTCGCTGTGCGCTTCTGCCAAGAACGGGAATTTCTCCAGAAGATCGACTCCTAACTTCTTCCGAAGTAGGACGGAAGCTGCATGGAACCTCGCCAGTTCTTTGACCACCAGGAGGCTGTGGTCGTCATCTAGACCCTTTCCTCGATCTGCCATTCTGTAACCCCGCTTGCGAAGGTCTTCCATGAAGATGACCTCCTCGCCAGCTTCCAGGTGTACAAGAGGAGCTCTGGCTACGCGAAGTTCGTCCAGGCCCGCTAATCTCAGTTCCCGATTCAGAGCGGGACAGATCTCCTTGTAGAACCCTCCCTCCTTGAGGAAGAGCTCTCGTATGACGGCCCCGAGGACCGGAGACGGACTTTGTGGGTTGATTTTGACCACATAATTGGCCTCCAAATAGGCGTCGTCTTGGCGGTACCTCGCGCAAATGCTCGTCACCACGCTCATGTAGTTGTCGCCTTTGGCAGTAAAGTCCTTCACTTCGAAGGTCTGCAGGATGGCGTCTTCGCCCTTGTCGGCACGGATGCAGGAGGCGACCAGGTCCCTCGTCAGGAGCGAGTGGGGATTCCTCTGGCCCGTCGTCCCGGGGGAGGGCGATGACGATGCCGCAGCCGCCGTCGCCGCCGCCGCCGCAGCCTCCGACTTACCGTCCATCCCTGAGGATGAAAATAAATAAATGAAATATATTAAAATAAAATAAATAAATAACTCAATAAAATATTCTCTAAACGATCGCAAATTCAATGGACATTATGGATAAGATGTTATTAGTAGGGTAGACTTTGGATTGTAAATAGAAAGATAAACGTCCATATCATAGGAATATTGCTAGTCGAGACAGTTCTGTGTGGAAAGTGTGGACAGCCTTTCTATCCGCAAAACACAGCCACACAAGTCGTCCTACATGCAGTAGTCCCAGTTCAAAAGAGGACATTCCTAATCAAAGGGACGCTATTCTGTCAACTTTCAACCTATGGTGATGTGATTTTGACATAATAAAAGGTGAACATCAAATGGGAGAGGAAGGAGGAAAGAAAAAAACGTGGAGAGAGAGAGAGAGAGAGAGAGAGAGAGAGAGAGAGAGAGAGAGAGAGAGAGAGAGAGAGAGAGAGAGAGAGAGAGAGAGAGAGAAAGAGAGAGAGAGAGAGAGAGAGAGGAGGGGAGGTTCAATGAGATGAGGATAAGGAGACTAAATATATATATATATATATATATATATATATTTCTAAATAGAAATGTAGTAGCACATTTGTAGATAACACACAGGAACCCACAGTCGGAGAAAGAATAAACTACGAATAAAGAATAATCCTATATTTCGGCTATCAACTACAGTTGATAGCCGAAATATAGGATTATTCTTTATTCGAAGTTTATTCTTTCTCAGTCTGTGTGTTACTGTGTGTTATATATATATATATATATATATATGTATATATATATATATATATATATATATATATATATATAATAACAATAACAGTAATAATAATAATAATAATAATAATAATAATAACAATAATAAAATTAATGATAACGATAATGATAATAATAATAATGATAATAATAATAATAATAATAATGATAATAATAATAATAACAATAATAGTAATAATAATAATAATAATAATAATAATAATAATACATATATATTATGTAATAATAATGATAATAATAATAATAATAATAATAATAATAATAATAATAATAATAAAAATAATAATAATAATAATAATAGTAATGATAATAATAATAATAATGATAATAATAATAATAATAATAATAATAACAATAATAATAACAACAATGATAATAATAATAATAATAATAATAATAATAATAATAATAATAATAATAATAATAATAATAATAATAATAATAATAATGATATAATAATACTACTAATAATAACAATAATAAACGTTTCGTTTCCTCTACGGAATATTTTATCTGACTCAATAAATTGGGGATAATTTTCGCCCATCGCAAAGATGTGTTATCCCTTGGAATGAAATGTATTCCCTTATCACAACTGCGATACGGCACTATCTAAAGTCAAGTGACCAGGTGCAATAATCTACTGTGAAAATAGTGTACGAGCTAGATCTAAAACCACCTAACGGTGAAAATAACAGTTCAACCTCTATACGGTTCCCCCAATGAAACAGAGTTCAATGAGCACTCACCGAGCCATAGTAAACACATAAATAAATAATCAAAGTGGCATTTACATACCTGGATGAAGAAATGGTAAAGAAAATACTAATAATTTTGATAAGACCAAGATTGGAATATGCAGCGACGATGTAGTCACCAAGTACAAAAAATGTATAACAAAACTTGAAAGAATACAAAGAGCAATTACAAAATTGGCACCAACACTCTCAAAACTATCATATGAAGAGAGACTAGCAAAACTTAAGCTACAGACATTAGAGGAAAGAAGAGAGAGAGGAGATTTGATAACTATTTATAGAATCATGAAAGACATAGAAACTATTGATAAAGAGGATATAATAAAATGGGATGATAGAAATACAAGAGGACACGGAAAGAAAATCAAGAAAGACAGTTATAGAAGAGATCTGAAAAAGAATAGCTTTCTCCACAAAGTAATAGACATTTGGAACACGTTAGATGAGAAAGTGGTGTGTGCACAAACAATACATGAATTTAGAAACAGTCTAGATAAAATGAGATATGAAGACGGGACAACACGAGCATAGCTCCCCTTCCCGTAAAATACAACTAGGTAAACACACACACACACACAGATACACACACACACACACCAGGAGCAATAGCATAGTGTGATCGGAAGCATCGTGGCCTCCTCGTATTCCCTAAGACGTAGGTTCGAGTCCTGCACACCCTTCCCATCTTACCTTCCTGGCGTAGGTCTGGCAAGGACAACATTGATCATGTTTACATTTCCGTACTTACTCGTTTGTTGCGCGACGACAGTATTAGCGATTACTTCTCCAATTTCCGTAACTGCTAGTTATCATTGTTATTGTAAGAGTTTCACTTTTCTTCTTGTGAAATATCTTTAGTTATGGCGGGAGCAATAAGACTTATACACTATGCAGTAATGAGGCTGATGCGTAGCCAATCTAGCCTCTCGATACTTTACCCCGTATCTCAGTAGTGAACACATATACTAGAAGTAGGCAACAAGGCACCATTTGAAGCCACTTGATATAAGAAGCTGCCAAGTACTTAATATTTTTCAAATTTGATACACATTTTATAGAAATGTTTTGCCTCTGCTTTGTGTCTACAATTATAGAATATGCTTTATGTTATTAGAAAAAATATTGGACAATGCAAAAAAATACCATTTTAATATAAAGTAAATATGAAAACTTTTGAACGGTACATGCAATCACAAGAACTTGGCACAGACCCTAGTGTGCACATGCAAGCACTTTCGCTCAAGTATAAGCCTAAATTTTGAATGTAAATCAATCATGTTTTGTGATCATATCAAATATATACTAAGTTGCAGACAACACAAAATGAATTTAGCAGAATTATATTCATTCATCAAATGTCACTATAATTTGACGAGTTATTTTGTGGCATTTTTCTCTTTCTTAAATGCACGATATATATCACATACATGCATTCAATGTGGCTTTTGTTCCCATAATTGTATAACATGCACAAGGTAATTTGAACAACTATTAGGCAGGCACCCAGAAAGGAAAAAGGAACGCCTTATAAAAGGATAAAAATTTGGCCAGTCAACAGAACTGTTATATATATATATATATATATATATATATATATATATATATATATATATATATATATATATAATATATATATTATTATATATACACATTATATATATATATACATATATACAATATATATATATACATATATATATATACATATATATATATTTATATATATACATTATATATATATATATATATATGTATATATAATATACATATGTATATATATATATGCATATATATATGTATATATATATGTATATAAATCGTCGGCATGTACTCGTATCCGAGTATCATAGTTTCCAGTCCCAATAGAGGGTTGAATAGAGGAGGGGGGTTATAAGAGGTTAAGTATCATTAGGGTGGTGAGCCTTCTTATGGCTCGTAAGGCCAATTCGTGCCCTGAACAACCGAGGGCATTGATCGCACTGAATCGTGGGAGGTGGTTGTGGTTGTTTTGTTCTTTCTACCCGTTGCTGTCGTCTAACTACCAGGTTGGCTCTTCTATTCTCTTCGAAGAGTTCCGTGCCCACTTTAATTTTGTTTCTCCACCCATTCCTATCATACGCTGAAGCTTCGAAGGTGTTTGGGTCTATGTTAGCTTCCTTGAGGGATTTCTTGAGTTGGTCTTTAAATCGGAGCATAGGGCGGCCTCGAAGGCGATCACCTGTATTTAACTCACTGAAGAGAATTTTCTTTGGTAGTCTTGTGTCCTCCATACGCACCACATGGCCAGACCATCTTAAGCGGTGTTTCATGATCATGGCCTCGATGCTAGTGACTTTGGCTCTTTCAAGGACTGCTGTATTGGACACATAGTCGTTCCATTTGATTTTCATTATTGCTCTCAGTTTTTTTCTGGTGGAATTGTTCTTGTTTTTTGAGGTCCCTACTATAAAGGGTCCAAGTCTCGCATGCATATAACAGGGTAGATACTATGACGGCGTTATATACCATCACTTTTGTATGGGTGGTTAGGGCTTTGTTCTTGAACACCCTGGTGGATAGTCTCCCATATGCAGTGTGGCCAGCTTGTAACCTGTTTTCAATCTCTATATATATATATATTAACACGCACACACACACACATATATACATACATATATATATATATATATATATATATATATATATATATATGCAAAGTAGACCACTTGGAAAAAGAAACTAACGAAGCAGAGAGCTTTCGTATATTACATCTTCAGTGCACTGAAGATGTAATATACGAAAGCGCTCTGCTTCATTAGTTTCTTTTTCCAAGTGGTCTACTTTGCAGAAGAGAACACACGTACCCGTGTTCTTATTAACAGATAGATATATGTGTGTATTATACATACATACATATACCAAGGCTTTTTCCCCCTTCCAAGGGAGGTAGCCAAAAAGGGAAAGGCATAAAAACACTCCCACCCATTTCATCCCTAAATACACTCCACACCCCTCCCACCCTTCCTCTCATCTGAGCACCTCCTGGATGACGGGTCATCCCTGCACCCTGCCCACCGCCCTGGGTCAGAAGCAGTGTCGCAAGACACAGTACATCCACAGCAAGGCCGCTTCATCTAATCGGCGACCCCCCCTCTCCGTCCCCCTTTGCATATAAGGAGAGGACGGGGAGAAATCCCTTCGGGCTGCGTCAAAATTTACTCACACATACTACCCCCCCCCCACCCCCACCCCCCGCCCATTCCTCCTCATGCAGTCACAACATCATCCATATACAACCATTCTCCACTCACCTCTGTCTTCCGTCCTCTCCCTTCCTTCCTCAACAGACATTCCCCTCTTCCCCAAAGCCCCCTTCACCCCATCCATCCACCTCATCCTAGGACGTCCCCTCATGTTCACTCCCTCCACATCTGCCTTCCATACCTCTTTTACTAGTCTTTCTTCACTCATTCTTTCCATGTGTCCAAACCATCCTAATATTCTTTCATCAACCCTCTCTCCCAAATCCTTTTTCACCCCTGTTCTCCTCCTCACCTCCTCATTTCTCACTCTATCTAGCCTAGTAACCCCCACCATACTTCTCAGACACCTCATCTCAAACACATTCAAACTCCTTCTCTCTTCTTCTCTTATGTTCCACGTTTCTGCCCCATACAGTGCTGTTGGCACAATCACTCCTTCATACAGTGTATTATAATATATAAATATATATATATATATATATATATATATATATATATATATATATATATATATAATATATATATATATATATATATAATATATATATATATATATTCAACAGAAACCCACTGTGTTGGATAAGAAGAAATGAAATAAAATGAAAATAAAATGGAATTCATTTTATTTCATTTCTTCTTATCCAACACAGTGGGTTTCTGTTGAATCTTTACGAATGTGTTACGACATTACTTTATAGATATATATATATATATATCAAACTTCACCGCTTTCACTATGTCTTTCCAGATTATTCTATCCTCTGCCAATTCTTCCCAGTCCTCTCCTGGCGCCACTCTCTCCACGTCCTTGTCCACTCCATCCATCCATCTGTACCTGGGTCTCCCTAATGATCGTCTGTCCTGCACTCCTTCCATCACCTTCCTTGGTAGTCTGTCTGCCTCCATTCGGATGCAGTGTCCATCCAGCCCCCCACCTTGCTCTTCTTCCCCGTACTTCATCCTGAATGTACAGTTGTCCGGTCTGATCTCTAGCTTCCCTGTTATGTCTTCGCCTCCATCTCTCTTCTTCTTCATCATATACTGGGCCGAGGATTCTTCTCAGGATATTGTTTTAAAAAAAATCCAGTCCATTCTCCCTTTCTTTTGTCAGTGTCCATGGCTCACATACGTACAGGACTGTCGGTTTTATTACAATGTTATTTTAGTTCTTCTGCTGATGGTCCGACTCTTCATTACAGATGCAAAGACATGATAACATTTGTTTCCTACCGCTATTCGTTCATTTATTTCTATGTCCAGTTCATTTTTCTCACTGACAATGAACCCCAGGTACTTGAACCACTTTCTTCACACTCAGTGATCTATATGGGGCGCCCCTACGGACCAGGACCACACATAGTTTTGTCTGTAATAGAGGAAATCTCCATTCGTACAGAAATAATGCTACTTTATTCTACTGTGACTGTCCCTCCGTTATGCTGTCTTCCCACTCTTAATAGTCCTGTACCACTTTTCTGAACATACATTTCCTTTTTTGCTGAACCCTGTGGTAGAGGAGAAAGAATACTGCCACCAAATGTTCCCACTTGAGTCGTAAAAGGCAGCAAAACTGGGAAGGGGATAGGACTAGGCATCCAACTCTCTGTAGCCCCGTAGGGGACATTCCTAAAAATGGAAAGGCATAAGAGGGACTGGGAGGAGTTATCCAACCAGAACCCTAAGGTTTGGGTCTTTTAATATGCATGGGTGTGGCACAGATGAGAGTAGAAGGGAAGAGATAGGCAGTATGTTTGTGAGATGGATGTGTTGGCATTGAGTGAAACTAGGTTGAAAGGGAGGGGCGAGTTTGAGTTTGGGAGGGCATCAGGAATGAAGAGAGGTCAAGGCAAAGAAGGGGTGGCTACATAAGTAAGTGAAGAGATAGGTAAGCGTGTGATGGAGTGGAAGGTTTCTTCAAGGTTAATGTGGATGAAGGTGAAATGGGGGAGATGTGGGTCTGGAAGTGAGAGGAATGTAGAGGAAAGGAAGGCTTTTTGAATATATTTAAATAAGTGCATTGAGGGTTTAGGGAGAAATGTCAATGTAGTGGTATTGGGAGATCCCAATGTTAGGGTAGGAGATGCACCAATAGACAAAGTGGTTGAGAAGTGTGGAGTGCCAGGAAAAAATCATAGGGAGTTGGGAGATAGGGTTGATGAAAGAGTATTGGGATGGTTTGGACACATGGAAAGAATGAGAGATGAAAAATTAATAAAAGAAGTGTGGAAGGCAGAGGTGGGGGGAGTGAATATGACCAAGGATGAGATGGATGAATGGGGTGAAAGAGGTGCTGGGAAAGAGGGGCGTGTCTGTTGAGGAAGGAAGACAGTAGATAGGGGTGAGTGGAGAATGGTTGTGTATGGGTGATGCTGTGATACAAAGAAGAGAGTGGGTGGGGGATAGGGGGGTTAGGGAGTGCAAATGAATGATATTTTGAAGCAGCCCGGAAGGTATTTCTCCGAGTCTTCTCTTTCTGCATAAGGGGACAGAGAGGGGGGGTCACGGATTAAATGAAATGGCCTTGCTGTGTGTTGCTGCATTGCTTCTGACCCAAGGCAGTGGGCGAGATGTAGGGATGACCCATCATCCAGGAGGAACCAAGAAAAGAGGGAGGGAGAGAGGGGTGGTAAATGGGAGTGGAGTATGTGGGGATGAAATAGGTGGGAGTGGATTTATGCCTTTGACTTTGGCTACAACCCTTATAAGGAGGAAAAAGCCCTTGGTATATATATTACTGTTCACCTTGAAACTGTATATGATATGAATATTTCATACTATGATTAATATGGAGATGTAAATTGTAATTTTGGAGGCAGATAACTGGTGTTAATAAATAACAGGGAAAATTTACATATTTTTGCAGTGATTTCATGAAACAGCCACAAATAAAATTGAATGTCACTTAACACCTAATAAGCAATTTGACAGTATAAAAATATGAGTATCAAAGCAATTACAGATGAAGAAAAACCAGGTTGATGAACATCTTCCCAACATATTTTGGCATAGTTGATTTTATGATCTAGGCTAAACACTGTTAGTATCACCTACACAGGTTGAATACATAAATAAAAAATTAAAGTCACATGAAATCAATGAAATGTATCTACCTGATCAATATTTGTGAAGATAATTACTGAGGTGATGGTCACCGTAATCTTGTCTGGATGAAGGGATAGCTAAAGAGGTGGTCTGTGACAGTCCTTTGTTGTCATCTGCAAGGAGTTCTTCGCAGATGCCCAAACGCATCTTTCGCTGCTCAAAACACTTTTTTTAAAAATACAGATTGGGTGATGATGGACTTCAAGCAAAGGGGAGGTTTAACAGTACAGCCTAAAAGTTTTCTCATCTGCATAGGCTACCAAGTTGTGCTGCTCCTTAATCCCCACAAAACAATAAAGTCCACATTGTGCAGTTTATGACAGGGATTCTTGACATCACCTTCTAGTCTTGTTGGAAGACTTTGGTGTTAAATAAAAGAATAAAACCACTGTTTGTGGGAGAAAAATTTGAGAATATTCTGCAAGGCTTAGCTGTTGACTTGTTGGCATAAACTTCCACAAGTCAGTAGAACCCAGGGTAACTAGTGGAAGATGGTGAAACTTTTTTTTTCAGCCTGTTTCCAAATCCCACTTCAAAATCTTGTTACCCTTTCCTTGGGCAAGAGATGAGACAGAGGGCTGGAGACACCAAAAATGGTGTTCCTAACAAGTAGGAAAACCTTATCACTAGCTAAGATGGAGAAGAGACCCAGTTTCTTTGAGATACGACCCACTCTAAATGCCAGAGAAGACAGATAAGTAAGAGATTCAGATAATGTCATCTGGTACCTGGAGTTTTGTTAGCATAGGTAAAGCATAGCAATGGTATACAGGATGCAGTACTGTTTATTTCAATTATCATATTTGCATTTAACACAAACTTGTTGAGCACTACGTTGTTCTAAGAGGTCAATAATTTAACACCTGTGTTAACCTGGGCACACTGGTGGCATAATCAGAAGTGTGCTGGCCTCACATTCCCTTAGTTGTGGGTTCAAATCCCACATTCCTCTCAGATTCCCAGCAGCGACTGTAACCTGCACCCAACAGTCCAAGCACACAAGGCGGCAAAGGTGACTGCTTCAACTGAAGCTACCTGCCTCCTGGTGTAGGTTTCTCACTACCTTCACCCAACCTACCATATTTTGGCATAATTAAACACAGAATGTAAGAGGCAAGACTTGTATTAAACATATACAGATTGGTACAGACATTGTATCACAATTTGCTCTCAGGATCAAAATGATATGAATGTCTAAATGAATTTGATTGAAAGTACACATTGTGACTTTTAATTCTAAATAATATACCTGTATATATATATATTTATGAAGGGCTTTTAGTCCCTATTTCCAAACCTGACAACTACCCATTTATGGAATTTGCATTTGGTCTTTTCATAAACTTGCATGGAATCAAGCTTATAATAAATGATAAAAGTCATCTGTACAGTACCCACACAAAAGAAAATGTACATTTCTTGAAGAGTCACTTGTGAAACAAATCATGACAATGAATTACCTATATCTTATTATGGTTTCCAGAAATATATTTTTCAGATTCTCAACAACAAATATCAATAAGAATAAAAATGTACAGTGATATTTTATGTGTTAAAGAGCTCTGATCTCGTCACAGCATCGCTTCAAATACCAAGTTCAAAACAAAAAATTGAAGCCAGTTTCTGGTTCTGAACTCGAATGGTACAATTGCAATAGATACAAGACCTCAATGTTAAGCTGGTGAGGGCACATATACAAAATAAGCTGTGCTGCTTCTTGCTCGCCCACACCAGCAAAGATACCCACAACTCCACTCAATCAGGGCAGAGCTCCTTGTCATCTTTCTCTCCTGTTCCATTTTCATTTTCAGGTTCCAACTCCCCATATATATAGTTATCATTTCTAGTTTCCACAGTGCCTTTCTGCCAGCATTCTTGTATATCTATTTTCTATTTTCCTTTTGTTATCCCTTCATTGCAGCTGCTTTCTAGAAAAGGATATCATCCAGTCCAAGTGATCACATCTTCCCCAAGTAAAGGACTCACAGCCAAGGCATGACAAGAACAGGAGAAGCAGTGGTCCTAACATGGGCATATAGACTTGGCTGGATGTGGACGAGTTTTTCGTTCAGCCAACCAGTAATATCAATGTGTGATTAAGTTCTTAATCACATTTATGTCACTGTGTTTACGGTGTGTACCTAGAGATGAGTTTCAGATCTGCAAGCCTGCACAGAGGTTTGCATATGTGGTTCTATATGTAGTTATGTATGCATGAGTGAGCCCATAAGAATGAGCACACACACTGCATGTGTGTAATGAGTGCATGTGTGATGTAAACACTTCACATTTTCATTGTTAAACAACTTGCTACAAATGTACAAGACGAGTGTAGTTTTGTCTGCAATTAAACATCCTCCATCCCTCACAATGCATGAATATACCTTTGCTATATAATGTTGGGAATCCCATTTTATCACTGGTGTCACAGGGTCACCATCTGGGAGGTAAGAAGCACAGTTCAAGAATTCAAGGTACAAGTGGAGGGTGCAAGGGTCTATGGCAGATGGCACATATGCCAAACCCATATGAATAATTAATATTAAACAGGCATGTCTAGTTGACATAATTCATCAGTTTGTCAAATACAAACTGTTAATTTAGAGGAATGCTGTCTAACTTTAAAAGGGACAAAAACAGGAACTGAACCAACATGGTTAAGTTGCAGTAACAAATTGGAGAGAAGGGAACAGAAAGAGTTGGGATGGAGAAAAAGTAAGAATGGGAGGATGTAGAAAATTAGTATAAGAGAGAGAATGGGGAAGGGGGGGAGAGAGAATGAGGGAAAAGAAAAAAGGGAGGGAGGGAGGGAGGGATGAAAGAGAGAGAAGGAATGAGAGAGAGAGAGATGGGGGAGGCGATCAGTAGGTTGGAATCATATTGATAAGGAAAGAGGAGCTTCCACTTTCTGTGTGTGTATACAAGCTCCATTTGACATAGGTTGCACACACACAGGTGAAATCAGAAAGGATAAAGTAGACAAATGGGACTGCAATACAGAAATTGCTAAAACTGTCATAACGGGTAGATACAA
The DNA here is from genome assembly GCF_046742065.1 of Oratosquilla oratoria. NCBI lineage: Eukaryota > Metazoa > Arthropoda > Malacostraca > Stomatopoda > Squillidae > Oratosquilla > Oratosquilla oratoria. The sequence continues at coordinate 463,281 of NC_134807.1, forward strand.
TACGAAAAAGCATAGATGATTCAAGAGAAATGGGAAGCAAAAGCCAAATAAAAATACGCAGATAAAGGGAGTAGCCAGAGGTGGGAAGGGCAAGAGATGATAAGGTGGGCAAACAGGAATTGCAGGTTTCAAGTGTTGCGGATTTTCCCGGGGACATAGTTTTTGTCGATGACAGGTTCCTGAATGAACATGTGGAGGCACTTCTCATTCTGCGCTAACGGATGCCCTGCCACTCTGTAATAAAAGTAATTACCTATTAATCCTCTAATTTTCACATTTACCAATATTGTAAAAAATATCATTCTAATGATGCAACATAACAAATATGGCCTTTTATTCCCTTAATTTATCTAAAAGCCAACAATATTACTTAGGTCAACTTCAATAATGACTAAAGCTGATCCAATGTCAAAATTCAATGCAATCTCAGCTAACAGCTGCAGCAATGTACAATAAAGATAGAAAGCATTGTTATGGTTACCATTACCTATAATATAGCAGCCTATACTGGTAATGTGGGAGACTAAGATTTCTGGAACATAGGGTGAAACAGAACTGCCAACAGATTATTGCACCTAATTCCACTTGTCTATTTCATGTTGTGTACATTGCAATACTACTCCAGACCACTTGCAATCAGGAGACACAGTAGAATGAGCTGAGAAGGCACAAGTGAATAGAAATGAAAAGTGAGGAGGCATGTGGATGTGGAGGAGGAAAAGGACAGGGAAAAGGAGAAAGGGAAAGGATGGGAAGGGAGAACGGCGAGGGCAGGGAATTTACGGGAAAACTGAAAGAAAAAAGAAGGGGAGTAATGCAAGGGAAGAAAGGGAGAGGAATGGAAGGGAGGGGAGGGGGAGGAAGGGAAGGGAGGGGGAGGAAGGGAAGGGAGGGAGAGGAAGGGAAGGGAGGGGAGGGAAGGGGAGAAAGGGAAGGGAAGGGAAGGGAAAGGAGGGGAGGGGGAGGAAGGGAAGGGAGGGGAAGGGAAGGGAAAGGAGGGGGAGGAAGGGAAGGGAAGGGGAGGAAGGGAAGGGAAGGGAAGGGTAGGGAAGGAAAGGAAGGGAAGGGGAGGAAGGGAAGGGAAGGGAAGGGAAGGGAAGGGTAGGGAAGGGTAGGGAAGGAAAGGAAGGGAAGGGGAGGAAGGGAAGGGAAGGGCAAGTCAAAGAAGGACCAAGTTTGAGGGAGGGTGAAGGTTAGACAGAGGCCAAAGTCAAGTAAAATTCCCCAGGAATGTAAGTAATCACTTTTGCTTCAAAAACTGACGAGTCAAGGCGGGCATCCAAGTCAACAAGCCTACAATCCTCAAAATCAAATGTTACTTGTAACCTACTTGCTCATCTTCCCATTCAGTCTTCTCCAACATGTTGGTCATTGTTCTCTCTGTGCATTACAAAACCAACATCACATGCTACAGTTTCAACTTTGTACACTTTTCATGATCAAGTTAATTCTCTATGCAGCAGCATGAGCAAGGAGAAGGTGAAACCCTACTTCAAAGTCTGCTCAAGTCCTAAAGTTGGTCTGTTAGGCCACTTCCCACAGCATCTCCAGTTGTTCTACATAATATGGATATGCATGACCCTGCAACTGAATTTCAATCACTCACATGAAACAACTTTTGGCAATTTGAACAGTGGCAACAGTAAAATTAATCTTGATATTCAAGAATAAGTAACCCAATTTATCACTATGTAAATACCACTGAACTCAAATAATGAACAATATATCAAACCTGTAATACAAGACAATTTCACTTTAAGGTCAATACACATTCTTAAGTGCTGTAGGGACGATCTAGGACAGAATGACAACCTCAAATTACTCGAGATTTCTTGTAATATTTCCAGTCTGGTCTCAAGCTGAACAGAATTCTTAACTATGTAGAATTTGAAAAGACCCACTGGATTACTCAGTTACACTTTTTACAAGCATTATCAATCCAAAGTTGCACACCATTATTTCATGTGAGAATCAAAATATAATGTGCACTAGTAATCGGCAAAGCAAGGGAACAAAGATCCAAGAGGAACTGCTATTATTTCTAGCAGAGCATGACCATCACCCCAGGCTGGCAAAGACCGAGGTTTTGCTACATTTGGCAAGTACACTCGCCTCTACAATTGGCGAATTTTGCCCGGAGTGTAGTTCCTTTCAATGAGAGCATCTTTCATGAACATATGCACACTCTTCTCATTCTGAGCTAGTGGATGTCCAGCCACTCTGGGGAAAGGATGGTGTCAATCAAATTTCTGTGAACAAGAACAGACGGAAAGAAAAAAAAAAAGAAAAAAGGAAAAAGAAAGAAAAAAAAAATGATAATAATAATAATATAATAAAGTAAAAAAGAAAATGAAAAACTTGCAATCATAGCTGCAACTGATTATCAAGTTTGATCTTTTTACTTGCCATTGTTTTTCTGTAAACAACTTCATTTTAGACCATAAGGCATCCAGTCATGATACTTTGCTACTGCAGTCCATTGTAATATCAATAATGATGAGTGTTACCTCAAGTTTAAGTGCCAATCTCTCCTGCAACATCAAAGTCCTCCTGACATCCCCACCACCAGTCAAGGCTTCCATATCCTCCTCTACATTCAACAACTTGAAATGTTCCACCAATCCTCCTTTCACACCCTTCACTTCTATTAACAAATGGCCATCTGCTCCCTTTCTCCTCTTTCCTCACTTGCCTCTTTGCATTTCTAACATTTTCAAAATCATCAAACACCTGCTACACCTCACATCTGCTCTTCTATTCTCCTACACTGGTTTCCATCTTATTTCCAACCTTTTCACTCCAAATCTATTAAGTTTCCTTCTTTCTTCTTTGAAATGATTCCTCATACACATGCCTCTTTTTTTACCACTAACATCTTCATCCCTCTTATGCCTTTACTTTTTCGTTTAGGAATGTCCCCTGTAAGGATGCCTAGTCCCACTCCCCGTCCCTTTCTTCTCGCCTCTTACGATCCAAGTGGAAATACTTGGTGACACTATTCTTTCCCCCCACCACAGGGAATTCCCCCACAGCAGCAAGGGGTTGGGGGACAGCATAACGGAGGGACAGTCGTAGTATAAAAGTGTCATCATTTCTCTATGAAGATTTTTCCTCTATCATAGACAAAATGATGTGTAGCTCTGGTCCATAGGGGTGCCCCATATAGACCCTAAAGTATCAATTGCATGCTACTTTGCCACAATAACAAGCAGCCAATACCCCAGACATGAGGCCTTGCTGTGGATGTGCTGTGTCTGGCGACACTGCTTCTGACCCAGGGCAGTGGACAAGGTGCAGGGATGACCCGTATTCCAGGAGGTGCTAAGATAAGAGGGAGGGTGGAGGGGTGTGGAGTGTATTCAGGGATGGAATGGGTGGGAATGATTTTATGCCTTTTCCTTTTTGGCTACCTCCCTTGTAAGGGGGAAAAAGCCTTGGTATATGTATGTATCTTCATCCCATCATTCACTGCTCTTCTTCTATTCTCACCCATCCTCATCTCAAACACCACTTTGCCTCCTTGCAATTCGTCCATTTTTTCTCTACTCCCACTTCCCCTCTCTTTTTTTTTCACATCCCATACCTCTCCCAGTTTCACTTGGTATTCTTCCTCTTTCCCTTTCCACTCTACTCTTTCAGCACTGTCATACCCTAGTGTGAATTTGATATTATATTTTGTAATATTCTTTGTATACATATAAATTAGTCTGTAATATTTGTACATGTATAACTTACACTGGTATTATATTCATTTTCCTTTGAAATGTTATTAGTACATTATTGTGTAATGCTAAAAATGATGCATGTAGTGCTACAACATAGATACATAGAGATGAGAGAGCAGTTGAAGTGAAACATTCTGGACAGCCCTCCAGACTGCTTACGTGCTGAGATGCAGATATGAAGGAATGAGAGTGGATGGAGGTGCAACAGTGTGGACATCCATTCCCAGCCGGATGCCCCAATGTCCATCCCAGCTAGCAACAATTTGCTAGCTTTTCACCTGTGTTATTTCGTGACATCATGAGCGAAAGACTATATAAGAGGAGGAAAAGGACACACTCACCATTAGAAGATTTAGGCACCACCAAATTAGGACACATACTCCTGCCTGTTAGTCCCTACTGACTATCAATGGCCCAGCCTGAATGGAGTTGGCATGCCTGTCAGCCCCTTGCTGATTATCACCACCCCTGACAATGGGCACTTTTCAAGTAACTAAAGGTCCTAGTCATCATCATATATCAGCCCCTTACCAATTATCATTGCCCCTAGCAGTGGATGTTCTTCAAGTGACTAAAAGCCCTAGTCACACTTACATATCGGTCCCCCTGCCAATTATCATCTCCCCTGGTAGGGGACACTTCAAGTGACAAGCCCTAGTCACTGTCATATGTCGGCCTCTTGCCAATTATCATTGTCTCTGACACTGGACACTCTTCTGATGACTAAAAGCCTTAGTCATAGTCATATATCAGCCCTTGCCGATTATCGTCACCCCTGGTAGTGGAGGCTCTTCAAGTGAAAGGAGTTGTTGGGCTCCTGCCCTACTGAAGTGACCTACTCTCAAGAATAAATAGCATTCAATTGTTTGCCACTGTTTCCATGTCTCCTAATTAAATGTGTATTATTTCCATTATTATATAAAACTCGTGATTATATGTAATACTTTCTGTAGAGTAAATTTAGATTTTGTAATAAAATGCTTTCTATTGATAGAAGTATTTTCTTTCTTCTGATTTTAATAAAGAACTATATGGAATTATTGTTGTGGGTCAGTGATTAAATGAGGCGACCTTACTGTGGATGCGCTGCATTCTGCTGCATTGCTCCTGACTCAGGGCAGAAGGCAAGATGCAGAGATGACCCATCATCCAGAAGGAGCTAAGAAAAGAGGGATTATGTGGGGATGAAATGGGTGGCTACCTCCTTAGTAAGGGGGAAAAAGCCATTGGTATATGTATGTAAAGAATTCTCAACAGACCTACATGGAATATGCATCACAATTGTCTTGGCATTGTGAAAGATAGCTTAGGGCAATACAAGTCCATACTGGAACTATGAGAATTCATATTTCTAGAACAATTTAAAGCTCATGTGTCACCTTCAATTCTTCCAAGAGGAAAGAAACCCTTCCAGTCTAAATGAAGCTTCTCTTCTTATTTAGCAGATTCATATGCACTTGTTCATAAAAAGCCTGAGATGCCTAAAACTAATTATGAACCACGTCCTTCTCTAAGAGCGCACAACACTTCATCTAATGCACCCAGAGCAATCAAGTCATATGAAAGAATTTTGAAATCAATATAGATATGAACCAAATCAATCCCCTTATCCTAGATACAGTTCTCAGAATCATATTGTTATAAAATTGGTCATCACATCTCTGAATGTAAAAGACCATGTTCCCCTGCTCAATCACAACAAGTACTTCAAAAAATTCTCCAGGAACAATTAATCCAAAGCCTTCAGCTAGAACTGCACAAGCTAGTAAAACTAAAAATTATGGCAAGACCAAACCTAACCCCACATCCACAACTAAGATGGAGTCTTCAACTCCTATCCTATCACATTCCTTGCTATCTGTTACAGGACTTCACCCTCATTTTGAACCATTTGTCATGAATGATCCTAGTACAAAGCCAATACCTATCTCTGTCCTCAGAGACACAGAGGCCATACAAACTCTTATATTAGCTGACACTTTGCCAAATCTCTCAGTCATATATGAATCAAGATGTCATTATAGATACTGTTGCAGGGATCAGAAAACTTCCCTTACACAAGGTGTGCCTATGTTCTGATATCATCAAGGGAGAAGTTGTGGTTGCTGCTATTAAAGATATGCCAGTAGAAGGCATCCATCTATTATGTCAAATGATTCGGCTGGCAGTAAAGTAAGTCGCCAGTGGTCACCTAAGACCCAGTAATAGAAGACTCCTCCCTAGATGATCTTTTTATATAGCCAGTCTATGTGGTGACCCATTCTCAGAGAAAACAAGACACTGATTTAGAACATATGTGGTCCTCAAAAACATTCAACCATACTGATTCTCTGTTTAAGGACACAGAATCTCTTAACATTGACACTCACTCTGTAGAAAAAATGTCTTCTGTTCCTCAAGACTTGGAATCTCTAACATTGACACTCACTCTGCAGAAAACAGTTCTTCTGTTCCTCAAGACTCAGAATTTCTTAAGTGACACCCTCTTTATAGAAGACAGCTCTATTTTTCCTACTGAACATTCTTCTATTGGAAGAGTATCTAATGAATCTTTGACTAGTGCCCAAAAAAGAAGACCAGACTCTTTCATCTATCTGGGATCCATGTGTGTCCAAAGTTCAATCAGAGACTGTCTCAATGTTATTACCTTGATGAAGGTATTCTTATGTGCAAGCAGTTTGTGCCTAATGTCCCTATGGATCAATCATGGCAAACTAAAAGTCAGATTGTTGTCCCCTTTAACATGTGGCCACAAATACTTTATATGGCCCATGACACTCCTTTGGCCATTAACCAAGGAGTCTGAAAGACTTTGGCACATATCCTGAAACATTTCTATTGTCCTCTCACCAGGGAAGTGGTTTCCCACTATTGTAAAGTTTGTCCTACATGTCAAAAAGTAGGCAAGCCCAATCAATCAATCAATCCCCAAGGTACCCTTAAAACCTATCCTTGCTCTAGAAGAACCTTTCTCAAAGATATTGTTTAACTGTAGGTCCTTTACCACCCCTTCTAAGAAAGGAAACAAATTCCTCCTTATAATTCTTGGTTTAATCACATGTCTCATGGAAGTTATTCCTCTTAAGAACATTAGAGCCAACACCATTATTAAAGAGCTATTGAAATACTTCTCTCCAGCAGGTTTTCCTAGAGAAACGCAGAGCAATCAGGACTAATTTTACATCTTCTAATTTCAAAGCCTCTCTTAAAGAACTAGGAATACAACAAACAGTGTCTCTGCCTTACTACCCATAATCTCAAGGTGCTCCAGAACGATTTCATGGAACAGTAAAATTCAGGTTAAGAACTTCAACCCGAGAAAGTACAAGTTTTCTCCAGCTGAACTCGTATTTGAGAAATAAGAAGAAGGGAGAAGGCTGGAGATGGGGATGAGTGGTGAGTGGCTGTGTAGAGATGATACAGTTATGCAAAGGGAAGGGAGGGGCGGGGGTTGCTCATGCTAGAATGATATTTTGATGCAGCCTGAAGGGATTTCTCCCCCATCTTCTCTTGTTCTACATGAGGGGATGGAGAGGGGGAGTCACCAATTAAGTGAAGCAGCCTTGCTGTGAATGTACTGTGTCTTGCCACATTGCTTCTGAAACAGCACTGTGGGCAGGATAGAGGGATGACCCGTCATCCATGAGGAGCTAAGGCGGAAAGGGAGGAAAGTGTGGTGGAGGGGAGTGAAAAGGGTAGGAGTAGGTACATGCCTCCAGGAACAATTATAAGGGGGGAAAAGCTCTTGGTTATATAGATAAATAGAACTCCTATTTTGGACAAGCGGCAAGAGGTTTCCTTAACCCCTTGAATACAATGATGCCTACGTAGGCATCATGTGGCATGAGTGAGTATACGAGGAAGGATGCCAGCATTGGCTTCTTCCTGATTATATTTTGTAGTTGTAGCCGAGTGACCCCCATCATCTGTTAAGAGGCTTGATTGCATTTTCTGTGGTTACAAACATTCTGGGTGAAAGAAAACAAGTATAACATCTGTAACTTTATATTTTATAATGTGCATATTGTGATGCATCATTGTACATCATGCAGCTAATGTGCGTGCAAAAATTTGACTCATATTGAAGAGGTTAAGATGCTAAAAGAAAAATGATTGAATCCAGAAAATCCTATACAGGTTAATCTTTATGTTGAAAGAATGTTAGGAAGTTGAAACAAGCTTGGAACTTAACTAGAGAACATTTTAAACAAGCTCAATCCATGATGAAATATAATTATGATAAAAAGTCTTAAGTTAGAAACTTCAAAATAGGAGATGAGATCCTTCTGTATTTGCCTTTGCAAGGAGACTCGCTCCAAGCAAAATATCAAGGTCCCTACATGATTGTAGAAAGAAAAGATGACAAATTATATACACCCCAGACAGAAGAAAGACAAAGATTTTGCCATGTAAACTCCCTTAAAAAGTATAACTCAAGAAATGCTGTGCAAACTAGCATTATGAAAGATGACCCAAATGATCAAAACTTGCCTTGCCCAGAACTGTCATTACAAATTTCTTAGTTCTGAAAGGGATATTACGAAAGTTGAAAAAGATTAAAAACTGGCCCACTTTAAAGATAAATGTCAAGATGACTTGGTAAGTCTAATTCATTCACACTCTTTACTAACTTCTGACATTCCAAGACAAACCTCCACTGTAGATCATAAAATAGTTATTGAAAGTCGCTCATACAGACTCAATAATGAGAAAAGGGATATCTGCTTGTTTATTAGTTCCCAAAACAGGTAGTAAATTCAGATTAGGGGTGTATTACCAAAAACTGAATGGTATCACCAAGGCCGCTGCCTACCCTCTCCCATGCATAGATCAACTCATAGATGACATGGGATCTGCTCGGTTTGTCACCACCCTAGATCTCTTGAAAGGTCATCATCAAATACCTATGCATCCTGAAGATCACGAAAAAACAGCTATTGTTACTCCTGGTTTGTGCCAGTTCAAAGTCCTTCTTTTTGGCTTTAGACATATCCCTGCTACTTTCCAAAGAATGATAAATATTCAATTTGCCTGGAGTAAATTCATATTTCGATGATACATCTACAGTAAAACTTGGGAACAACATATAAAACCTTTAAGGGAGCTGACAAAGCTAAGTTCACCATTACTCTAATCTAGAGAAGTGTAACGTTGGTCATGCACAAGTCTCAAATCAGGATTTAAAGTGGGAAAGTCTGAAGTCAAACCTTTGAAAGCTAAAGTATGAACAGGAAGGATACAAGAAGATTACTAGGAATGGTTGAATATTAAAGAAAGTTTTGTCCAAATTTCTAAGGTTTAGCTTAGACACCTTAACTTACGCTCTGGAAAGACGCAGAGTGCGGAACGATCTAATAGGTGTTCAAGTGGATCAAAGGCTTTAACAAGGGTGACACAAACAAGGTCATCATATTAAGACAACAGGGCACAACTCGCAACTGGACAAATTTAAATCTAAGAAGGAAATAGGAAAGAATTGGTTTACTAATAGGGTGGTCAATGAATGGAATAGACTTAGTAACCATGTAGTGAGCACTGAAACTATCAGTTGTTTTAAGAAATGGTTAGACAACTTTATGGATGGGGAACTGCCTAGTGTAGGCCTTATGGTCTCTTGCACTCTCCTTCGTTCTTATTATGTTCATTAACAGAATTACTATGGAAAGAAAAGTTTGACAGGACTGAAAGGTGTCAGAATACTTTTGAGCAACTAAAGTTACTTTTGATGTGTGATCTGGTCTTAAAGAGTCCTGATTTTCAACCTTTTCATTATTTTTCTCTATTTCACATCCACTTTATCTTTCCACCAGACAATAACCAGACAAATCTCTACTCTCCCATAAACACATTCATGTCCAGAATTCTTTCCATCCTCCTTTTAGCTACCACTTCATAATCCATCATTGCCCTTTCAACTACCTTGGCCCATATATCTTTACATACATCTTATTGGGTTCATTATCAATTCATGCTTTATCCTGTTTTATTCCTTCCTGACACACATACTTCCTTTATACTATCCACTGGCTCATCTATTCTATTATTCAGATCCCCTGACACCACATTCCTTTCAAAACTCTCCACTATCAAAGCCACATGAAAAAAAAAAAAAAAAAAAAAGATGGAAAAATATTCACTTTCAAGAGAGCACTAATAATACAAGATACTATACTGAATCAAGTAAGAAAACAACTTACAAATGGGTCCGAAGAACAAGAAGCTACAGAAGTTTCAGGACTACCTTTATCACACAATGTGACTTAAAAAAGAAATAGGATCAAATACTTATAAATCTATTCTTACTTGTTGATGAAGACTTCCAAGCCTTTACGTCGATCCTCAATGAATTCTTCCTCAAAAATGCCATCATCTCCTCGGAAAGGCAACTGCCGTTTTAGTGCCTTGCCAGGTAACGGAGGAACCACAATCTGTAACCAAAATCCATCCTAAAGTGGCACTCTTCATTTAAAGTTTAAAATTAAAAATTGTTCACTGACAGCAAACATACAAATATGGTGAATATTGGTGATGCATATACACACCAAGGGCTCTTTCCCCCTTACAAGGGAGGTAGCCAAATTCAAAAGGCATAATTCCACTCCTATCCACCACCCCTCCCTCCTCCTCATCTTGGCTCCTCATGGACGACAGGTCATCTCTGCATCTTGCCCATCACCCTGGGTCAGAAACAATACAGCAAGATACAGCATATCTACAGCAAGGCTGCTTCATTTAATCAGTGACCTCCCCTCTCAGTCCCCTCAAGCAGAAACATTGAAGATAGGGAGAAATCCCTTTGGTCTGTGTCAAAATATCATTCACACATAACCACTCTCTAAAACCCCCACCCTCCACTCTCTTCCATTCATCACAGTATCACCCATAAACAGCCATTCTCTATTCACCCATATCTTCTGCCTTCTCCCTTCCTGCCTCAACAGACACCCCCCTGTTTCTCAACCCCCCTTTTACCCCATCTATCCATCTCATCCTCAATCGCCCCCCTCATGTCTATTTCATCCACCTATGCCTTCCACAATTCTTTTACTAATATTTCTTCACTCATTCTTTCCATGCATCTAAACCATATCAATACTCTTTCATTGACCCTATTTCCCATCTCATTTTCCATCCCTGCTCTCCTCCTCACCTCATTTCTCACTCTATTCAACTTAGTAACCCTTACCATACTTAGATATTTCATCTCAAACACATTTAAACTCTTCTTGTCTTATGTTCCATGTCTCTAACCCATACAATGCTGTCAGCACTGTATAATTATGATAATAAAATAAACAAGTACAGAAAATCATAAAATGTTAACATGCTATAATATGTCAACTTACTCCTGTAAAACATGCCTACACAAACAACATATATTTCTTAATGAAACTGTTATAAATTCTCCAAGGGTATCCACAAGTGTACATTAATCAAACTAGACAAATCCTTACAATTAACAGATAAGTGTGTGTGTGTGTGTGTGTGTGTGTGTGTGTGTGTGTGTGTGTGTGTGTGTGTGTGTGTGTGCGCGTGTGTGTGTATGTATGTGTGTGTGTGAGGGGGCGTGCGTGTGTGTGTATGTATGTGTGTGTGTGAGGGGGCGTGTGTGTGTGTGTGTGAGAGGGCGTGTGTGTGTGTGAGAGGGCGTGTGTGTGTGTGTGTGAGAGGGCGTGTGTGTGTGTGAGAGGGCGTGTGTGTGTGTGTGTGAGGGGGCGTGTGTGTGTGAGGGGGCGTGTGTGTGTGTGTGTGAGGGGGCGTGTGTGTGTGTGAGGGGGCGTGTGTGTGTGTGTGTGAGGGGGCGTGTGTGTGTGTGTGTGTGAGAGGGCGTGTGTGTGTGTGAGGGGGCGTGTGTGTGTGAGGGGGCGTGTGTGTGTGAGGGGGCGTGTGTGTGTGTGAGGGGGCGTGTGTGTGTGAGGGGGCGTGTGTGTGTGTGTGAGGGGGCGTGTGTGTGTGAGGGGGCGTGTGTGTGTGTGTGTGAGTGGGGGAGAGTGTGTGTGTGTGTGAGGGGGGGTGTGTGTGTGTGTGTGTGGGAGGGTGTGTGTGTGTGTGTGTGTGTGTGTGGGGGCGTGTGTGTGTGTGTGTGTGTGTGCGTGTGTGTGTGTGTGTGAGGGGGCGTGTGTGTGTGTGTGAGGGGGCGTGTGTGTGTGTGTGTGAGGGGGCGTGTGTGTGTGTGTGTGAGGGGGCGTGTGTGTGTGTGTGTGAGGGGGCGTGTGTGTGTGTGTGTGAGGGGGCGTGTGTGTGTGTGTGTGAGGGGGCGTGTGTGTGTGTGTGTGAGGGGGCGTGTGTGTGTGTGTGTGTGTGTGTGTGTGTGTGTGTGTGTGTGTGTGTGTGTGTGTGAGGGGGCGTGTGTATGTGAGGGGGCGTGTGTATGTGAGGGGGCGTGTGTGTGTGAGGGGGCGTGTGTGTGTGAGGGGGCGTGTGTGTGTGTGTGTGAGGGGGCGTGTGTGTGTGTGTGAGGGGGCGTGTGTGTGTGTGTGAGGGGGCGTGTGTGTGTGTGTGAGGGGGCGTGTGTGTGTGTGAGGGGGAGTGTGTGTGTGTGTGAGGGGGAGTGTGTGTGAGGGGGCGTGTGTGTGAGGGGGCGTGTGTGTGTGTGTGTGTGAGGGGGCGTGTGTGTCTGTGTGTGAGAGGGGGCGTGTGTGTCTGTGTGTGAGAGGGGGAAAGCGTGTCTGTGTGTGAGAGGGGGCGTAAGTGTCTGTGTGTGAGGGGGCGTGCGTGTCTGTGTGTGAGTGGGCGTGCGTGTCTGTGTGTGAGAGGGGGCGTGTGTGTCTGTGTGTGAGAGGGGGCGTGTGTGTCTGTGTGTGAGAGGGGGCGTGTGTGTCTGTGTGTGAGACGGGGCGTGCGTGTCTGTGTGTGAGAGGGGGCGTGTGTGTCTGTGTGTGTGAGAGGGGGCGTGTGTGTCTGTGTGTGAGAGGGGGCGTGTGTGTCTGTGTGTGAGAGGGGGCGTGTGTGTCTGTGTGTGAGAGGGGGCGTGTGTGTCTGTGTGTGAGAGGGGGCGTGTGTGTCTGTGTGAGAGGGGGCGTGTGTGTGTGAGAGGGGACGTGTGTGTCTGTGTGTGAGAGGGGGCGTGTGTGTCTGTGTGTGAGAGGGGGCGTGTGTGTCTGTGTGTGAGAGGGGGCGTGTGTGTCTGTGTGTGAGAGGGGGCGTGTGTGAGAGGGGGCGTGCGTGTGTGTGTGGGAGAGGGGGCGTGTGTGAGAGGGGGCGTGTGTGTCTGTGTGTGAGAGGGGGCGTGTGTGTCTGTGTGTGAGAGGGGGCGTGTGTGTCTGTGTGTGAGAGGGGGCGTGTGTGTCTGTGTGTGAGAGGGGGCGTGTGTGTCTGTGTGTGAGAGGGGGCGTGTGTGTCTGTGTGTGAGAGGGGGCGTGTGTGTGTGTGTGAGAGGGGGCGTGTGTGTCTGTGTGAGAGGGGGCGTGTGTGTCTGTGTGTGAGAGGGGGCGTGCGTGTCTATGTATGAGAGGGGGCGTGTGTGTGTGTGTGAGAGAGAGGGAGGGCGCGTGTGTGTCTGTGTGAGAGAGAGGGCGCGTGTGTGTCTGTGTGAGAGAGAGGGCGCGTGCGTGTCTGTGTGTGAGAGGGGGCGTGCGTGTCTGTGTGTGAGAGGGGGCGTGCGTGTCTGTGTGTGAGAGGGGGCGTGCGTGTCTGTGTGTGAGAGGGGGCGTGCGTGTCTGTGTGTGAGAGGGGGCGTGCGTGTCTGTGTGTGAGAGGGGGCGTGCGTGTCTGTGTGTGAGAGGGGGCGTGCGTGTCTGTGTGTGAGAGGGGGCGTGCGTGTCTGTGTGTGAGAGGGGGCGTGCGTGTCTGTGTGTGAGAGGGGGCGTGCGTGTCTGTGTGTGAGAGGGGGCGTGCGTGCCTGCGTGTGAGAGGGGGCGTGCGTGTCTGTGTGTGAGAGGGGGCGTGCGTGTCTGTGTGTGAGAGGGGGCGTGTGTGTCTGTGTGTGAGAGGGGGCGTGTGTGTCTGTGTGTGAGAGGGGGCGTGAGTGCCTGGGTGTGAGAGGGGCGTGCGTGTCTGTGTGTGAGAGGGGGCGTGCGTGTCTGTGTGTGAGAGGGGGCGTGAGTGTCTGTGTGTGAGAGGGGGCGTGTGTGTCTGTGTGTGAGAGGGGGCGTGTGTGTCTGTGTGAGAGGGGGCGTGTGTGTCTGTGTGTGTCTGTGTGTGAGAGGGGGCGTGTGTGTCTGTGTGTGAGAGGGGGCGTGTGTGTCTGTGTGTGAGAGGGGGCGTGTGTGTCTGTGTGTGAGAGGGGGCGTGTGTGTGTGAGAGAGGGGGCGTGTGTGTCTGTGTGTGAGAGGGGGCGGGTATGCGTGAGAGGGGGCGGGTATGTGTGAGGGGGTCGTGTGGGGGAGGGGGCGTGTGAGGGAGAGGGGCGTGTGAGGGAGAGGGGCGTGTGAAGGGGAGGGGCGTGTGAAGGGGAGGGGGGCGTGTGGGGGGAGGGGGCGTGTGGGGGGGAGGGGGGCGTGTGGGGTGGAGGGGGCGTGCGCGCGTGGGTGGGAGGAGGGGGACGTGTGGGGTG
>NC_134807.1:482500-490000 GCF_046742065.1 Oratosquilla oratoria
GTGTGTGTGTGAGGGGGCGTGTGTGTGTGTGTGAGGGGGCGTGTGTGTGTGTGTGAGGGGGCGTGTGTGTGTGTGTGAGGGGGCGTGTGTGTGTGTGCGAGGGGGCGTTTGTCTGTGTGAGCGGGGGCGTGTGTGTGTGTGGGGGGGGGCGGGTGTGTGTGTGTGAGGGGGGCGTGTGTGTGTGTGAGGGGTGTGTGTGTGTGTGATGGGGGCGTGTGTGTGTGTGATGTGGGGCGTGTGTGTGTGTGATGGGGGAGTGTGTGTGTGTGAGGGGGGCGGGTGTGTGTGTGAGGGGGCGTGTGTGTGTGTGAGGGGGGGGTGTGTGTGTGTGAGGGGGGCGTGTGTGTGTGTGTGAGGGGGGCGTGTGTGTGTGTGAGGGGGGTGTGTGTGTGTGAGGGGGCGTGTGTGTGTGAGGGGGGCGTGTGTGTGTGAGGGGGGCATGAGTGTGTGTGAGGGTGGCATGAGTGTGTGTGAGGGGGGCATGAGTGTGTGTGAGGGGGGCATGAGTGTGTGTGAGGGGGGCATGAGTGTGTGTGAGGGGGGCGTGTGTGTGTGTGTGAGGGGGGCGTGTGTGTGTGTGAGGGGGCGTATGTGTGTAAGGGGGAGGTGTGTGTGTAAGGGGGGCGTGTGTGTGTAAGGGGGGCGTGTGAGTGTAAGGGGGGCGTGTGAGTGTAAGGGGGGGGCGTGTGAGTGTAAGGGGGGGCGTGTGAGTGTAAGGGGGGGCGTGTGTGTGTAAGGGGGGGGCGTGTGTGTGTAAGGGGGGGCGTGTGTGTTGAAGGGGGGCGTGTGTGTGTAAGGGGGGGCGTGTGTGTGTAAGGGGGGGCGTGTGTGTTGAAAGGGGGGGCGTGTGTGTGGAAGGGGGTGTGTGCGCGTGTAAGGGGGGCGTGTGCGTGTAAGGGGGGCGTGTGCGTGTAAGGGGGCGTGTGTGTGGAAGGGGGGGGTGTGTGTGTAAGGGGGGTGCGTGCGCGCGCGCGCGTGTGTGTGTGTGTGTGTGTGTGTGTGTGTGTGTGGCGTGTGTGTGTAAGCTGGGGGTGCGTGAGCGCGCGCGCGTGTGTAAGGGGGAGGCGTGCGTGCGTGTGTGTATGTGTGTGTGTATTAACCTTTGTCTTTGGATCACGTGTTGGACTCGTGATCGACAGCTATTTCCCTCACGGAAGAGACCTCAGAGCTCGTATGACCGATCTATGGGTAATGCTGTGACCTAACACACACACACACACACACCTCCCCGCCCACGAGAGTCGGAGTAACGACCCGAAGCGCAGTGATACCGAAATAATTTCGGCCCTGGGCAGGATTCGAACCAGGTACTACTGCACCTCCGTACTAGCAATCCAGTACTCTATCGACCGCATCACCGAGTCGTGTGTGTGTGTGTGTGTGTGTGAGAGAGAGAGAGAGAGAGAGAGAGAGAGAGAAAACGTGTCGTCTCTGCGCGTGCATTTCTGCACGTGCGCCGTGCTATCCTGCCAATTTCCCATGTTTGCTGTTCAGATGTTGATACCAGAAGGTTGGTGAGGTGGTGAGTGTTGATGGTGAGCAGTGATGATGCCCTGAATTGATGTGTGGTGGTGAGGGTAGCGAGTGTTGGCAGTGTCG
Organism: Oratosquilla oratoria; assembly: GCF_046742065.1. Classification (NCBI taxonomy): domain Eukaryota; kingdom Metazoa; phylum Arthropoda; class Malacostraca; order Stomatopoda; family Squillidae; genus Oratosquilla; species Oratosquilla oratoria. Next base: position 484,100 of record NC_134807.1, read on the forward strand.
GGCGTTGTTGGTGGTGGTGGTGTTGGTGGCGCTATTGGGGACGACGGAGACATTGTGGTTATTGTGGTATAGATGGCAACGGTGCTAATCATGACGATGGTGGTGAAGGACGGCGATAATGATGACGGTGTTTGTGATGACGAAGATGACTACAACAAAGACAACGAATCCACGGGTACGGCTGCCTCTGTCGTCGATGTCGTGCAAAGAGTAGGGGGGGGGCCCCCTACTCAACCTTTCCCTAAGCAAGGTTTCTTCACGTGCATCTGTCCTTACTGGGGCAAACGGCTTATCCATACAAGCGTTCTTCACAAGGTCAAACCCCCCCACCCACCCACCCACCCAGCCTCTTCCTCCAGAACCTTACCTTGCTGTCTCTTTCCAGCTCGTTTCTTAACCACTCGAAATCGCTGTATCGCCGCCTCACGCTGGACTCCTTCACTTTGAATACTGGAAGATTGGTCTGCGGGGTCAAGAAGAGAACCACGTCACAATCTAAAGTAAAAACATTTACAACATTACAAAAAAATTATTTTTGAAGAGTAACACAGTAGAACCTCGGTTCTCAACCAAAATCTGTTCTAGAACTGTTCCAAGCCAGATATATTCGAGGATCGAAACAACTTTACTGATCTGCTGGCTACTGCTTTATCAGCCTTTTCCAAATTTTGAATTTCACGCCCATTTTTCTTTTCGGGTTGATCGAGAACAGATATTTTGGTCGACTACCAGTGCAAACATTTCAAGAATTCTTTGGTCGAGAACTCGTTTGCCTAGCACATTCAGCAGTACATAAAATGAACGAAATGCATTTTCTAGAGCACTGGTTCTCAAACTGTGTTCCGCGGAACCCCAGGGTTCCGTGAAGACCTTTCAAGGGTTCCGTGGGTAAAAACAACTTATATACAAATATCTATTTGAACAGAAATGAATAAAATGAAATCTGAAAATGATTAAATGTTTTGCACTTGAGGAGAGAGGGGGGGAGACTGCACGAGTGACTATATACTGTGTGTAGTATGTTGGTGACTCTTATTCTTAAATATTTCTAAGTCTGTCAAAATATTTTTTGGTTGGGGGTTCCGCCGAGTACCAGCAAATAAATGTGAACGGGTTCCGTTAGATGGAATTTTTTGAGAACCACTGTTCTAGAGGATATGAGCACAATTTCATCAATTTGAACGTCGAGACTAGTTGCATATCATACACAAACGAAATATTGTACAAAATATTTACAAGATTAATTTCATTAAACTTATCCATAAATAGAAACGAGATTATGTCACAATTACAACGGCACGTACAACAATTACACCTTCAAAAAAATGTATCTATAACTTTCGGATCTACACCATTTATGGAACTGAATAATCCAAATAATCACCCAATACCCAAACAGCCCTTCACCTAGTAAAATAGGAGCTGCATTATAACTAAATAGCTTAACGCTCGTTACACACTTGGCGTTTTTTTATCGAGCGTTTTTTACCGCTGCCGCTCTAACATAATGTAGCGGGAAAAACACTTGGCGTTTTTTTCCCACGCCACACATTTGATCACTGACCGTGCAAAACGTCGAATGTAGTGGCAGTGAGCGGCTGCATTGCTGCCGTCGGCGGTAAAAAAAAAAAAAAAAACGCTCGCCCATTTTGCCGCTCAGTGTGTCCCTCGCAATAGCTTCCTACGCGCCACTACTGGTACGGCGGCAGCGGTAAAAATAAACGCCTAGTGTGTAACGAGCGTAAGGTTTTGTTCGTTAAGCTGACCTTCACATACATATAAAATTAGTGAGAAACTGATGCCTGGAAAACATTCCAAAAGATTAAAACTACCTTGTCAATTAAATTACTGGATTTTTTCTGCGACTATTATGCACACGTGTACACACTCCAGATTGAGATCTATCGTCTATAAAATCAGTATTCTGCAGCTCTTAATAAGAAATACAACCATGAGCCGACCTTTGTAACTAATTCATTACAAACATACACCAACTGAAGTGCATTGGTTGAACATTACATTCAAAAAATGACACGAGCCAGATTTCACCGGGTATTCACGAACACATGTGCCAAGAATTTCCTCCCCGATTACAACCTAGCTATTTGTTGTAATTAAATCAACCTTTCGTTATCAGGGGGGGGGGTACCAGAAATGAACTTCCCTGGAGGCAGCCGCAATAAAAGAAAATGGGTCACAGTCACCAGGTACGGAAGAGAGTCGAGATGGGCTCCTCTCCCATTACTGGCGATCATCAGATAACAGCACGGTTTCTGCTAACATAAATTGTTTACGTTTTGTATGTGTGTGTGTGTGTGGGGGGTTTAACGATGAAGAAATACAACCCTGCAAGGCCATCTACATCCAGTTTATTTCTGGTGCCAATTGTAAAAGGACAGTCAGGTTGCTGCCTGCATCATCTCTATGGCTTCACTGTTGACTCAACACTGAGAAGCCGCGGTGTTGTCGATACGACGCCCTACCCCACCCACGACCACCAAGATGCTGTCGACAAAGTACAAGCACGCCAACTACACGCATAGTTCGCTTGTACACGTATAAAGATTTGTGGTAGAGTCTCTCACATACCTATCTATTTTTCCATTTAATAGCAACAAATTGTATTATCATCAATGATAACAAAACATAATCCTCTGCTACACCAGATTCAACGAACAGCAGTTACAGCTAAGGAACAGGAAATTCCAACATCTGTCGCCTGTACTTTCGATACACCGATTACACTAAGTCTGGGCTGAAGAAACTGTTAACCTACTTCTTGCGAGCAATGGAGGACCAAGCTTCTTCAAACTGGGAAAAAATCTGCGTGCCTATACACGAGCACGACACTAATTTAATCAAACCATAGGAACAGTTTTATTTTAACATTTCCGTGTAATAGCAATAAAACGACAAATCATTTCAACGCCCAGCGAAGACATTTCTTCTCTCCCACACCGGACTGGATGTCATAATATTTTGAACTACTGGGAGTCATCGACACCCTATGAAGGTCGAGCTAGTCTGTAGAAAACAAGATTGTAACCCAAGACTAAATCTGCCGATAACCGCATGCCTGGACGCTTCAGCATATTGTGGTCATATATATATATATTCAAACGAGTTTTATTTTTCATACATTTTGATGACGATAGTCTTAATCCTGCATGATAAACGATACACCAACATGGGAATCAAAATATTCTTACGATAAATGTTTACTTATGAAATATCAGTAAGCGCCGATCTTATTTCATTTAGCTATACTGTAAAAGTACTGTACTGTACTGGTAATAGCTACTAGTGTTAATTATCATCCCTTTCCAATGACTTCAGTATAACCCAATATTTTTCATACTTCAATTGATCTATTTTTTTTTTTTACAAATTAATATTCGGTGGTGTAGGATAGTGCAGCACCGAAAAGCCGACTGGACATTGTTTAACACTACAGATGACATGCTACGTCGTCAAGCAGCAGTCGCCTTAGTGTAGCGACTACAAGGCCCTCTTCAATCTGGGTTACGTGTCTGCGTTACCAAAATAGATGAACTTGTGCCAACGAATATAAGACAGAAATATCCCAAAACAAAACCTAGAAATGTGTGAAAATGTACGTTACGAGTAAAACGTGAAGTTTCCAGTTCCTGAATTAGTGCATTAAAGTAGGCCAACTTAGTAAATTTAAAATAAATTCCTGGCAGCCCCCGTCCTTTTTTTTTTTTGCTTGTGATATCTTACATTTAGGTTAAAAGAAATATTCAGCTGCGGGAAATAATAGTTTCATTTCCCAAAGGCTTGAAGGCATGAAAAACGGTATTTACTTAATTGTAGTACACAAGAAAGTAGCATCATTCGTTTGGGTATAGTCTGTTAATCTCCAATTATCATAACTAGCCTCAAATTCATACATATCACAAAAGCTATGAAGCCTAACACTGAACAGTATACCGCCAACATACTAACCCTTACACTACAATGATAATCTACAAATTTTGTTCTGACCCTTGCTAGGAACCAAGACTGACTCAGCCCCTTGGTCATGTATGATGAAGCATTTTTATGGATTTCCATCTGGCACATGCTCAGATTTTATTCAGCCAAGCCAAGATCTTGTACTTCTGAAGGGCTAGAACAATTATAACTGGTTTCTAATCTCGACATAAAACATTTAAGGTTTACTGAGCTCAGAAACCACTCAAAAGTTTTAACTATTTTCTTCTCCCTACTACATCCATGTATCAATGGTACTACAGAACCATGTCCCACTCATGAACAGTACAATCTGTTACCAGACTTTACAATTCATGAACACAGGGTTCATAACATAACACCACTGCTAATGCCATAGAAGCACTAAACAATCCTAAATACAAAGCCTAAGTTGCTGACCTTTAAAAATCTTAAATGTCTACAGATCACTGCAAAACTATTCTGAAATGGAACACTCCAATTCAGAATTAAGAGAATCCATACAACTACCAAAAAATCCTATCTTGAGGCAAACCAGAATGCAAAGGAATTTTTCATCAACATTTCCAAGTGAATGAAGCCTTAAAACACACAAGGCTAGAACCACTACCACAATTTGCCTTGTGCAGTAAATTAAGTCCCATTAGTCATGACCTGAGTCATGAACTATATCAAGCTCTACTAGTCATGATCTTATTAATCATGACCTAAAGCAGGATGTTAACCATGTGACTTTTCACCCTCTTCCTTGCAATCTGTATAATGTTCTACTGCATCTTCACAAGGAACAATAAATACTTAAAACTCTACTTCCTGCATCACCTTTACTTAGTACATTATGTAAGTTGTTGTGCTATGTATTACTATAGTCTTAATACAATTGTGTCTGCTACAGAACTGAATCATTATATTCATTATTCAACGTCAATTCTTATATTCAGTTTCATTGTTTCTTTTATTTCAGATACTACTGAAAGACAAAGACAAAAAGTGAAGGCAAAACTTGAAACAATGGACCAAGTCTGGTACGATGTCTAATGCTTGGTTAATTGGTTCTGAACCATTCCATAAAAAATTACTAAACCAACAGGAAAAATACAATCTAGTTCTGGACCTTATCCCAATGTTAACTTTTCATGGGTATGTTAGTTCTATTCTGGTGCAAAGGTAACATGTGGAGGCACCTCTCTGACCAGGACTGGTAAGCACTTCTTGCACTCGTCCAAGATGTCCTTCAACGCTCCCAGACCCATAGGCTTTTACACAATAGGAATTGGCAGTACTGGCATTCTCACCTCTCAATCTAATTAGTAATTTCCATCTTCTGGTTATATCTCAATGGCTTCTTATTTGAAGTAGAACTCCTGGAGGTGGCACATGTCTTGGGGTTCTTGTCTGCCATTTCTGCAGCACAACAGGTGGTAAGACAGGCAAAAAGAAAGGGTCATGCAGGGGCTAACACACTACTTATAAACAAAGTGGCCCAAGGTTTGCAGGTTGACTGCCAGGGCACCACTTAATACAAAATTTACTCATCATTTTTTAATATGAATCTGGCACCACTGTGCACCATAGAAATCTGCACCATTCAAACCACACAGTCATAGCAGCTCTGGTGTCAGAACATGGCAACAGCAGACAAGAAGCTGTGAACAAGTTGCAGCACCCCTGCCCCCTCAAAGAAAGTTTGACAAAAATCACAAATGATGGGCAATTTTTAAAACAATGAAAATGAAGACTTGAAATTAAACATCACATAAGTACCAGATGTCAAGCTGTCAGCATAGTTTCAATGAATGGAAACATATGGTCAATAATGATCCTTGGTCCCTCCCACAGATCTCTCCAGAAAGATACAGTACATGGAATGTAGTCTGATGTATTAGCATGTCAGTTTTTATGTCACTAGGTGGTAGGAAGAAGAGGGAA
>NC_134807.1:495000-502500 GCF_046742065.1 Oratosquilla oratoria
ACAAATTAACATCACAAGCATTGTAGTCAATGTAAACTAATTATGAGCCAGAAGAAAGGCTAAATCAATTACTGGACTGGAATGGATTGCAGTGGCTCAGGTGCAATGTAGCAGCAAGTGCAGAGTGACTACTACAAACTGGAAAGATGCTGAATAACCTACTTCCCTACCTGCCCATGTGCCAAAAACTACTCTCAAGAAAGATGAACCCTGAAACTAACATCAATTACAAGCCATATTCAAACTCCGTATATCTGTAAAATATACTGCATTCACATCCAAAAGCAGAAACTGTAGTTAATGTACTAAAAATGTTTCCATACATGTGCGCTCAAACTTAACTCGTCTCCAAGCACCTTTACTGCACCATAGTGCAGATTAAACATGCTAATATTTTCCAATCTCCCTACATTAGTTTCAAACTAAATAGATTTTTTCTAGAGCAATTAAAGTACTGCCAAGCCAATAAACTTCAGTGGCAACTGCTCTTGGGCACTCCCATAGATCTCTGGGAAGATATCAGCACTGTATTGGATTAGTATTCTTTCTAGGTTACCTGCACTGGTCAGCTCTCAGAAATTTTAACAAAAAAATAAATACATAAATAAATTAAATAATTAATTAACCAATGAAGAGATCTCAAATCCATAAATTTTGAGGGGGAAAATTGCGTAATCTATGAGGATTATAATAATGCATATGCAGTCTATAGAACAGACTAGAGCACTTTGAAATCAATATTATATCCATAAAATCCCTACTTAATAACAAATAGCAAATCTCAACTCATCTTGTCTGGAGTAGACTACAAAACTTTCACACAGTCAATCTTTTTGGGATTTCTACAACACCCCTACAGACTAATCACAATGCATTAATTTAGGATAGAATATTAATATCTTCTCAAAGAAGATTACAAATCTAAACAAGTGTTAAATATACGAGTTCTATTATCCCTCTTCCTGCTACATCCTTCAAAATCTCCATTACAACAAATCATCTCCAACCATATACAACCCAAATAAATTAGATTGTAATACAATATTGTGGACCTGTTACACAGATTGTAAACAATTACAGCTTCTTATCAAGAATAAACAAGCATAAAACTAATCACATTCGATATACAAGGGCAATTTCCAATTCTTATCTTACACACTAGTGAAACTCCCCCTACCTCCCAACCTTAAATGTAACTAAAGAAAAAGCAACAGGGCAGTTTCTGTGCTCAACATCAAAAGGCTGTAGTTCTACAATTGCAATTCGTTGGGCGTATTGTTAACGGTATTGCGACATTCATTGTCATTACTGCTTAGGTTAAACGCAACTTTGCCAAGGGCAAGTCATACGAAATATTCTAACCAATCCTTTTCATGTATACAATCATTATTTCACCAGATTAAACTCGAGACTAATTTGTAACCGATCAAGATAAAAGCAAACAATTTCCTACACAAACATGTTGAATAATTCTCACTCAAAATAGTAGTAGAGCACAGAGGAAATAAGTAATAAATACGTGCAGTTCGGGGCGACGAATACTTCAACTTCGTATGGATAACGATATCTAACTACTTCGTCCCATACTTCTGCCAATTCACATGAACAAATAAGAAATATTGTTAGATGCAAGTTCTTTTCAGCAAGGTAAGTCCTATTGATACAGCTAATATATTTACATATACCTAAAGAAGGAAAAGTGTAAGGAAGCCACACTCACCCGCATTCGGACTTCATAGTCGGTGTACCTCTTATTTCCAACACCATGGGTTATTGGATTTACCACGTCTATTTCAAGAAAGTTTGCTGGGGCAGCATATGCGTCGTCTAGTGTCTGTTTCTTGGATACCAATCGCCTTGTGGCGTCATTTGTCACATCTGCCATTCTTGTTGTTGTGGTGTTGATCCTTCTGAAGTCCACCCACTGACATGAATGCCTTCGTTTCGACGTGAGAGGTAGTAAACATGGAGGGGAAGAATTAACCTTATTTTTATATTGAATTTTGATGTAATATGTGGGATTCAAGTTGTCATTTGATACTTGTTCCTTATAATAAAATAAAGATCTATTATCATGAGATATTTTTTGTCGCTAAAACTTTACCATATATGAATTTCAGTTACAATAACATTTCCGTTGAATTATTCTCGATGGTGCATGACAGGAGATGGCAGCACAGTCAACACCGTAAAAGTTAGAGAAAATGGGATAATTCTATTTTACATTAGAGAGGACTAAATGAATTGCCAACCTTTTCCATTTATAAATGGTACATATGTAGCTCTACTCTCATCTTGTTGACACCAGATATACTGTTAAGGCATACTTAGGTTGTTTATGATTGTTTATTTCAAGGGGCGTTATATCTAAAACAATAGGCTATATATTTAAATGTCAACTGAACAAATAAATTTACAAATCAACATCCATATAGTAATTGCAGAAGGTTATAAAAAGAAAATTGAGCTTAATTTAGTAAACTTGAAATTACCAAAATACATATTTCTTGTGAAAATTGTATAGATGGGTTATAGTGTTCATATTCCCATGTAGAAAAATGCTGGAAAATAGATAACTAATTTCGCTTTAAATTAAATAATAAGTTGTTATATGTTCAACGTATACCCTGTTTGATTCTTTCTGTGTATGTTTAGTCAAATTATGGATTGCATACCGGAAGTTAAAAAAAATGCGATATGATTTTATGTACTTGTTGGAGTTTCAACGGCGTTGATTACTATTCCTCAAAATCCCTTTCATCATCGGATTGCATCACTACCCTTGGACCAGCCGCGCTTAACAAATCCTTTACCGGGAAAATGGTTATGGTTAAACAATGGAAGTACATTAATATCGTATTTTCATCACCCCTTCTTTAATGTGAGGTACCAATTCAATCATGAAAATTTGTTTCAATTCAACCGAATGTCAGTCTTTCTCTAATGTAAGCGATTATGTAATAATTTTCTTACTCCTCCTTCGTCCGTCAGAGTCCAACGTTCACTGTGTTTTGGGTATTAAAAGTTTGCTAAAAAAATACATACTCTGGAGTATTGTTTATTTAAAGTTGTAACATTGCCTATGTCAGTTGTTAGGAAGATACCTAAACTAATACGCATGTTCTTTGTATGATACAGTAAGAACGTAACAATTTCCTTCACACAAGGGAAATACCACACACACATATGTTAAGAAAATAATTGGTAAACTATTTGAAAAAAAGAAGGGAGGTGAACCCGATTTGACGACAATGGCATACCTGTCAAGCTACTGTGGTGTCTTGCCGTAAGATTTTGCGTTAGGAGACCATAATTTTGTGTATACAATGCTAATTAAACCATAGGAAAACCATATTTTTGTCATTCAATATTTGTTTCGAAACAAATGCAGACTGAAAACACGATGTAAATACAATTCAGTATGAACACCACATAATGAAAACAGTACTGTTTACAAAGGTTCTTGTAAACTACTGTTTTTCATTATGTGATGCTCATACTGTGTCACTTGAGAAGGGGAATTTACTTTAAATTGTTTAAAACAAACACATTATAAATACATTGCATGCGGAGAAAAAGCATAAAACTTTCAACTTACGCCGTAAGAATAAATCGGAGAAATTACTTAAGACTTGAAAGGTATCCAATGGCGACTGTAAGTAGTAGTAGTAGTAGTAGTAGTAGTAGTAGTAGTAGTAGTAGTAGTAGAAGTAGTAGTAGTAGTAGTAGTAGTAAGTAGTAGTAGTAGTAGTAGTAGTAGTAGTATGAGTAACAACCAAAAAGCAGCATTGTTTCATGGATGAGATGTAGACTGTCATTCTCACTCCTAAGATCAGCCCTCCTATGCCTGCGAGGTACCAGGTCCCCACTGCCCAAATCAACACATATACAAAATCTAGACTTTGAGCAGGCGGTGGTTGACAGTAGAATAAATGAACTTCTGCATTAGGCTCTATTAAAAATAAAATAAAAGGGTCGTCGACCACAGTCATTGGCGGGAGAGAGAGGGGCCAATGAACTGTGTCTGTGGAAGACAGATCCTGATTACTTCCACCACACAGTTCCACGAGGATGAAGGTCGTCTTTTAATTACAAAAAAAAAGTAGTAGCGGTGGTAGTAGTAGTAGTAGTCGCATCAGTAAAAGTCGTAGCAGTAGTAGTAGTGGCAGTAGTAGTAGTAGTAATAGTAGTAGTTGTTGTAGCAGTAATAGTAACATTGGTACGATATTTGTTGAAGATAGCCTACGGACATCATTGGAACGGAAGGCGTATGAGCAGAGAAGATAATACACAAACAAGCCCAGGGGACAAGAATGAAATGTAAACGATATGAAATATTCAAAAGAGACAAGAGGGTGAATTTGATCAATTTAAATGAGGTTATCCCAGGTAAAAGGAAAATAAATATATGGTGAACCACAGTGTGAGGAAAAAAAAGTAACGAGAAAGCCGCCAAGGAGAACGAAGAAAAACACAAAAAGGTGAGCAGCAGGAAAAACGTTTGGACAAGTGAACCAAGCAGACAAGGAGATGAGAAGAAAAGAGAGTGAGGAGGAGGAGTTGTGCGAAAGGAAGTGGTACAGGAGAAACACTGGGCAAGAGAGACAGTAGATAAACATGAATGTATTATTGTAACCAGCAAGAACACAAAGAGAAAAGAAAGACAGAAAGCAAAAATAATCGTACAAGTAAATATGGGCAATAAGGGAGCTATCTATAAAGAAATAGAAGTAGTTAGATATGACAAATATGTACAAAAAGTTCCACGGTCAGTGAAGTTTAATTAAGTGGGAACGCACGCACGGTGATTGAGGCATGAAAAATGGCAAAGAGAAATTCAAGAACCCGATCATACAGTCCTTGAATTGATTCTGGAATTAGGAGAAACAAATAACGAAGTTACAGCTATGCAAAAATGATCTATTCGGAACTGTAAAAAGAAAATGGGAATATTCTTAAACATTAATAACACAGGGATAGACTGCAAGAGACCATAAAGACTACTCTAGGCAGGTCCGTATCCATTATCAGCTATAAACTTATCATAGAACAACTAATAATTTCAGTGATCACCGCATGGTCACTAAGTCTACTCCATTCGTTAACCATTCAATTGGTAAACCAGTATTACCAAGAATGAGTGGGCGAGAATCGCAAAATGAGGATTGGTTCAACAAAAGGGGCAATAGCAAAACAAAAGAAAGGTAAAGCATGGGGAGGTGGAGAATGAGAGAAACAAAGAAAACGGATTCGATCTTCAAAAGGGGCATGAGGCGAATGCACCACAAAATATAAGTTGTCCCAAGTACTTGTGAAGAATGGGAAGAAGGTGAACCACAGAGAAGGAAACGGCACAAGGTTATGTATTATATGATTATTAATTTTTACTCAATAGCAGTCGATCTGCTCCAAGAGAGAGGTGATAAGGTGTCTAAGAAAAGATATACAATTAATCATATACTAGAGGATTTAAAAAGACTTTACTGGAATGGACGAGGGACTCCAAAGAACAGGTTAATGAGAACGAGGGTAAAGGATAGGATGTCAGATTGGTAGAAAGTAATTGGCAGGGTCCCACAAGGCTGGGTGTTGGTTCCAGTCATGTTCTTGGTCTACGTTAATGACCTGATTCCTAGAACAAACAATAATATCAGTCTATTTGCTGGTCATCTCAGGGTTATGAAGGGAGGAAGAGGTAATATATATATATATATATATATATATATATATATATATATATATATATATATTATATATATATATATATATATATATATATATATATATATATATATAATATATTTAAGTCTTTGGAGGACGATCTAGACAGGGTATATAGATGGAAATAGAGGTGGAGAGTAAATCACTGTAAAAAAAAATAATTCAAACTATGGGAAAGGGGTAAGAAATAAGGAAAGGATATAAGCGAGTTCCAAAAGTAAAAGAGGAAAAATACCTTGGGGTATTAGCCATAAACATTTTCTCACAAAAATTTTGAGACTGCAGAAGATACTTATAAATTGTTGACGAACATGAGACTGGCAAATCACTATTTAGAGAAGATGGGTATATATATATATATATATATATATATATATATATATATATATGTATATATATATATGTATGTATGTATGTATATATATATATGTATATATATATATATATATATATATATATATATATATATCGATCACCTGGTTTGCCTTAGACTGGAGTATGACGTAGTGGTTTGATCTCTACACAAAAACAAAGGTATATAAAGAAAAAATGGAAAAACCAAAGAAGGTCAAGCAAAATTTGTCTCCGACTTAACCTACGAAGAAAGACTAGATGAACTGGAACTGATGACAACATGAGTTGGTAGAAACAGATTAAGTCGATAGGCGAACTGGGTCAGGGGGCAGGATGCTTGTGCGTGAGTGGTTTGTATGTGTGTGTGTGTGTGATTCACCATGGTCTTGAATCACATGTTGGACTCGTGATTGACAGATATTACCATCCTGGATGAGAGCTGAGAGTTCATATATGTCCACGAGAGTTGAAATCCCGGCTCGCAGCGCATGGAGGATGATATTGTTTCAGCCCTGGGAGGAAATCGAACTCGGACTGCTGGAGTAGCGGTTGCGAACGGTACCACTGCGTCGTTGAGCCGTGAGTGTGTTTGTGTGCGTATATGTGTGTGATAGATGGAGGGGAAGTTATCCCTAACTTGAGAATGTGGCTTGACCGTTACTGGAGTGGTGTCATTACAGCTTCCCGCATCCGCGTGAACTAGAACTGTCGTTCTCGCAGACGTGGTGATGATGGAGACAATCCCTGTCTCTGTTTTTTATGGTCGGTGTTCTTCAGGACTCGGTAACTGCGCAACTCCCCTCCTCCTTAAGAGACCATGTAACACTAGATTATCTGATTTTTTTTTTTTTAACTTTTTTTGTGCAATTACTGTCGCAAGAGTTAATCATAACTTTGAAACTCTTCTTTGCACCGTGAGTAGAATCCTGTGGTTGTGCTGTGTCACGCCCTTTTGTGAATAAAGTCTCCTGTTCGTAATTTTAAGGCACGCCTTGCGTAAATATAATATGTTTTATATTGTGTTATATTCTATAATGTATATATATATATATATATATATATATATATATATATATATATATATATATATATATAATATATATATATATATACATATATATCTTGAAATGTTTAAGCATTGCGCAATATCAGTCTGTTGGAGTGCGCCCATTACGTATTATCAGAGGATGCCAAGCTGAGAAACGTATAATTTTGCGGAAAAAAACTCACTCTGCTTTCCTATTAGCTGAAGATCTTTAAACTGCCGCTTTACCGACGTCTTATAACTACGCGAAACGTCGGCTCCCATTCACGGAGTATATAAAGGGCGTTGCAAAGGAGACCAGACAGAGAATAGAGACCACAAAAAATGACATCGAGAAGAGACAGCTCCAGAACGAGAAAAGAACCAATATGACAAGAAAA
>NC_134807.1:517500-522500 GCF_046742065.1 Oratosquilla oratoria
AGTTTCTCTTCATATATCAGCAAAACCGGGAGTCAATCTGGTTGTTGCCTCTTGTATCCCATTTTCCTTATATAATCATTTTCATATGGTGACCATACCACTGTTGTTGTTGTTGTTGTTGTTGTTGTGTGTGTCTGTGTCCAAGTACATGGGATTCCCAAGTCACGTCTCTCTTGACAAAACACAACGAAAGCACGTGTACAATATCGCCCTAAAGATATCCTTGAATCTAACAGAATCCTTCTCACACTTTGAGGACGTCTTTCCACCTCTGTTTACACAAGAGGCATCACTGTGTCGAGATGTGATCAAGGCTAAAAATGCATCCACAGTGGATGATTGCTCAGCCAAGGATGATCTTTATAGTGTAACACGGGACATAAGTGGATCCCATTGTTGGATTTACTCTGCCATTGTGAGGTGATCCATGCAAGGTCCTACGAGTACCTTCAGCAAGGTTCTACACTGGTTTACCATGGGCGTGCGTAAGGCAATTAGAGATTTGAGCTTAGTGTTCTCGTCTTTTTCAGCAACCTAGGGAGACAGTGCACTTTTTATGTTTCCCATGTTTGATAGTAACATATTCTTAAAATGTCAGAAAAACAATACAAATAAGTCTAATTATTCTAAACAGCCTACGAGTCCCTTGCATGAAAGCTCTGCACAATCTAGAAAATCAGTGAAACCACAGACCATACTAATGAAAATCTCGTTAAGATTCCAGCTCCGATCGAGGGTCGTGTTATGCTTCTAATCATAACATTACACTTCACATTGAGTACATTCTCGTTGCGAGTCCGTTTGGATAGAAACGACTTCAGTTACAATATTTCGTTATTCAAATCTCCAAATATCAAATTATCTTTATGTCACATATGACGAACTTGAATGAAGAATTAAGAGAAGTCAATCTATACGAATGTTAGACATATTGTTGAAATGTTCTTGGGTAAGTCTAGAATAATATAAGCGAAGTCGTCTAGTGTTTCAAATTCACTTCACCTAACGAGAATCTGCCCTGGGTGTCAAGTGAGCTATCGTCTTCGGGAAGTGGCCATCTCGATTTCTAGCAGTGACACTGTGTGTAGTGCGAGATACTGCGTTAGGTGGTTCTCTTCTAGGTGGAGTGCACCTGGCTCTCTCTCTCTCTCTCTCTCTCTCTCTCCTTGACCCCACTGGGTTTTCACTTTTGTGTATAATATAATAGAATGACACCAATGTCAGGTTTGATTTCTGTTGCCGGCTGGCCTACATCCTCTGTGTTGTAAATGGGTTTTGAGAACTCAGTATCTTTCCAAGTAGTGTCCAGGATTTATATTTGTAAATTATAATGCATGCCTCTGTTGGTACAACTGAACACAAAAAAAGGAAACTGGAATCTGGATATACTACGTAGGATTAATCTAAATATAAAAGACTACTGATCTATTCTAACTCCACTGTCTTTTTTTTTTTGTTTTTTTGTCTGCCCTCTGTAAATCTGTTTTGCCCTTTTGACTATCTTTTCGGCACGATGTTGTGCCCAATGATTATTAATTAATCTCTAATTATCACCAACAAAATAAAAATGTAAATTTCATAGTTTATTTAATATCAGCTCCCTTTGCACGTAAGGTCTTCAGCCTCTTGGCACAATCTTCACCTAGTGCTAGGATCACAGTACTAGAACGCAACATAACCTCCATCTCCAAGGGTGCAGATCTCGTTGATGTTTTTGTCGCGCCTCACCTTGTCGCCTCGACAAGTGAAGGTCGCTTGGCGCCACTTGCCTTCTATTCGTCACTTCCAGCTGCACCACGATCCCCGTATGTCGACTCACTATAGTAGATGTTTCAGATATGCAAATGGAATTCAAACCATTATCGTCTACATCTTCCTTGCGTCGTGACCAGTCAAAAAATATACTATTTTGTTACATTAAATAATATTGCCTAAGCAGGGGTGCAAAGGAAGAAAAGAAAAATAAACAAGCAAATAAATACTATGGCATTTAGTTATCAAGCCTGTCGGTCATCACGTGCATCAGGTGTGAGTGACGGATGTGCCACGTGTAATCTACGTGTAGAAACTGTCGTACCACGTGTCCACACACGCGTGGTCGATCCACAACATAGGAATTTTAATGTCGACTAGAATGGCAGGAATTTTACCAGCATTTTTATCTGAACTCGACCTCACAGACGTTTTCAAAAGTAGCGAGACAAAATGAGTGAATGTTTAGCTACTTGGTTTTTCCTTGAGCCTTAATTTGACCTGGCTGCGCTTCCATTTTCTTTCACTTTTACTGTTATTTTATTTTGTTTTAGAAAACGATCAATAGATTGATATACGATTATGTCTAGATCCCCCCAACCCACCATTTAATCGTGGAAGGAAGTATTTGAACTCATTCGCTGTACAGATGTGTGTGTGTGTGTGTGTGTGTGTGTGGTGGGGGGAGGGCTACCCCGGCTGAATGAAATCGCCTGGTTGCAGCCATACCAGTTGTTTAGGCTATTAGTAACAGTAAAAATGTTATTGCTGACGATGAGACACCACGGGAATTTAGCCAATAGGAGCAATAAGCATAATGAAGTGCCGTGTGAATGAGACCTGAAGTTCAGTATGATAACTGTAGCAGCATTACCGTTACTGACGGAGAAAATCACGAACGCAATGTTAAAAACACCCAACGGCAATTTTAGTGAAATTATGATAATGTGTCGGGCACATCTGCAAAATTTCCAGAACCCTAAGACTCGTTTCACACGCATCGACTTTTCGCCATGCGCCGTCCACGACAAGTCGTGCTCTCAAATAACCATGGGTGTCTAAGAACGCTTTCACACGTGATCGTGACGTGTGAAAGCGTCCATAGACACCCGTGGTTATTTGAGAGCACGACTTCGTGTCGTGGACGAAGCACGGCGAAAAGTCGATGCCTGTGAAACGAGCCTAAGTAGTCTCCGTTCACATTCGTTAAGTCACATCTTTCGGATCTTAGCGTTTCGTGCAGGACCTGCGGAGCACTGACGTGAGTTTCAGCAGGGGCAGCTTCTGTTGATATCAGTTCATCATATCATAGCTGCTCTGGTATCTGCGAACTCGTGGAAACAGCCAGTGCTGTGAAATGTGAAGGAGGCGTGTCTGGATTCTCTCCTGTTAATTTAGGAGTGAGAGCTAGGAAAAGGGGCGTCCTCGCCCCGAACACTTTTCAACAAACACCTGCATGAACTGAGCTGGACAGAGCTGTCGATCAATACCATTGCGGAACATCCATTGACAACACCAATTTTGTCTTTGCTGATGATGTGGTAATGCTGTACTTCTTGTGTTGAGCTCAGAGTTCCTCGAGTCGTCACTACAGAGGGAGAGGAGAGATCATTGGGACTTCGGGTCTCTCTCCTAGACCAAAGTTTAGGCCTTTGAGAATTACTACGGGATGATACAGCGCAGTCTGGCCATGCATACGGCGTGTTTATTAAGGTCTTGGAAAACTTCTAAAGCCTTGGAAGTGTGCACAATAGTGGTGAGTCATGCCAGGAAGTCCTTCGAAGAACCAAGTTATATAGCTTTGTTGATACCCATAGTTAAGATCGGACTCTTAAGTCATTTGTGTTCTTTGTTTTGTTGTACGGCTGAGACATGAACACTGAATGTTAACTTGAAGAAGCGTCTCGACGCCTTTTGTATCAAGTGCCTTTGGAGAATCAGTGCGTTGCTAGTATTACTGTATCAAAGTAGTGATTGTTTCGTGAGGTTCAGTTAAGGTCTGTGACCATCAGAATTCGTGAACGTCAACTCCGACTATCTGGGCATCATGTGGCCCCACGCTTCCCTGATGTTGATCTCACTTACAGGACTATATCCACAAGAATTCATAGTTGGAGCAAGTCGATCGATCCTGCTGATATTTGTTTGGAATAAGACGGGTGACTGGATGGGGGCTTGCCCGGAGAAATCGTGGGAATAGTTGTTTGTGAGTGAAGCGACGCGGGCCCCAGCCAGTGTCTTCTCAGTTGGTAATGATAACCAATGCGTGTGTGACTGATATTTTTTTTTCTGAGTCGGTACAAATTCGAATTGTCTCGTTCGCATGAACCTTTGAATATTCTATTAAATATTATTATCCTTTAAAAGAGTGGGAATTTTCCCTACAAATGAATCAACTTGTGATGTGACAATCAGCAATGAAAGATGGCACCACTGCTGATCATTGACAGATTTTTCGCCACATACTGTACGTGTTGTACAACGATTAAGGGATGATTCTAGAATAAGTGTAACCAACCTTAATCACATAATATTTTCAGCAATACATCTCTCTGCATATCTTACTGATTTATATCACATTTGTCTGATCTGCAAATTACAAAAATAAGATTAGAATATCATTCAGATAGAATTATTATTGTCCCCAACTTCTTCACATCACGCCCAGTTGTTCTAATGTAGGGATCGAGGATGAGCAAGTCAAAACACAACATGAATCTGAGAGAGAGAGAGAGAGAGAGAGAGAGAGAGAGAGAGAGAGAGAGAGAGAGAGAGAGAGAGAGAGAGAGAGAGAGAGAGAGAGAGAGAGAGAGAGAGAGAGAACCCCCAGTTCTCTCGCTCTTGCACCCACCTTTTACAACACGTTTGGGAACATGGTAGCGGTATTCTTATCCACCGCTACAGAAGTATGAGGAAATCCACCGCTACAGAAGTATGAGGAAAGGGATTGTCCTAGTAATGGTAAAGGAGATTACAATCAACGAATAAGAGAAATTTAGAAATTATTCAACATTGTTCCATGTCTCCGAACATTCCAGAAAAATTCTACGTGAGTCTGGTCAGTAGAGGTGCTTCTGAACTCCTTGAAGTAGTGGCTGCACATAACAATGCAGACAAAAACCCAATTTGGGTATTAGTTATTCGTGCAATACTATTCACGTTATCGATTGACTGACAGCTTTACTGACTACGATACAATTATATTCAGACGGTAGAATCAGTTGTTTTGTAATCCTACATTAGATAAA